>NC_135856.1:35683382-35940882 GCF_031162955.1 Sander vitreus
AAGTAGTAGCAATTGTTAAACTCAGTTCTGCAAATTATCAAAAACCATTGGAGTCATCAAAGGGATTTATTCCCTTTGGGAGCACGAGTGCTCGGTACATTTCATTGCAAACTGGCCTTTAGATTTTGAGATATACTCTGTACAAAGCTGACCTTTTTTCACTAGCACATACAATTTCTCTGGGGGACCCATTAGGTTTTGTGATATCCTGATATGACTGAATCACAGTGTTGATATCTGATGAGTACAGGTGGAAATTTTGACATTATGGTAGCAAAGGAGGAAAAGTCAGGGGGTGAGGAAAATCAAGAGTCATCCCCTGGGGACTAGGAATATTGCTTTGCCAAAATAAAAGTGAATCATTCTGGTAGTTATTAAACAAAAAAGCAACTTTATTCCTTAATTGGCACCTACACACAGAAGAATGTAGCTGAATTATATTACTGCATCCTGACCCATCCTACGTATTAGGAGCAGCGGACAGCTTCTTTCATACAGATCCTGGGAGCAACTTGTCTACATTTGTCACACGTTGACATGTCGCCCTCAGAGGCTGGGATTGAACCCCTAACCTTGGGTTGACCACTCCAGCTCTGAGCCACAAGCCACCCCATGAAATCTCCCTCAGTGCTGGACAGATGGACCATCATCCTCTAAATCCACAGGTACCGCCAATAATGTGGTCAAAATAAATGTATATTGACTTCTTGGGGTTTTAAGCTGTCCTTGTGTTTGTGTTTTGTGTTGTGACTTTTTGACAGACTGACAGCTTGTTTTCTCTGAAATATATTTCATGCAGAAAAAAAAAACACTTGCTGTGGACATCCATGGACTGTCCTTAAATATTACATAGTTGTCTTCTGCATCTTCCTTTTTCATCTGCAGTGAGGCTGATACCGCCAACAGCCAACAGTACCAAATGCAGTTACTGGCTATTTAAAAAAAGTCTGATCTGAGTTTTCTAGCTATACCTTTATGCTGTTTTTAGCTTTGTTAGTGATGTGCTGTAAAGAGAGTCAGAAAGAGTCCACAGCTAGCTGAGTCAGTGTTAAACAATACTAAAAGACACTGCCAAAGAAACTGTAAAGGGGAGTCTATGACAGCCATCCAGAACCACATTGCTCAGCTCTTCCTCTGTGGTGTTTTCTTTATTCTTATTGCACTGGCCCAATTTGTGTAACGGTCCACCTCGTCCCGGCACTCCTGATTGCCAGTCCACCCTTGATTAAGGCCTCCGTTCTGTGACCATGCAGTCTTTTGCTTAACGTAATCATCTCAAAGATTTTAATTGAATGTCTGTTAAGTCACTATATGTACTGCAGAATGAGCTAACACGATAGGGATTGAGCCTCTGGCCCACTAATGGAAGCCCTTGCATTTGCAGTATTAAGAACTGGGTGGTGACGTTCACAAGCTGTGCTGCGTTTTCCATCACCCAGTAGGACTTAGTCTGTCAGAGAAGGTTGGCTGAGCTAACGCAACAGACTCACTCTTCAACTCACTTGTGTGTGAAGTGGCGTGCTGTTTAGTCCGGTCTCAGCTGGCGTTGCGAGTGAACGTCACATAGGGTTTGGATCTTGGAAAGTGATATCCAAAAACACACTTATAATTATCGCTTATTGCCAAAGGTGCCGCCACAGAGAACAAAGATCTTCAAGATTGTAACTTTAATAAACAGCAGGACATACATGTTAAGAAGAGCACCTCAAGCTTTTTGTCTTCAAGTTTGTCCGTCATTTACAATATGTGCATCAAGAGGTATTTGTATTTCTTGTCATTTCACTGTCACAGAAGCTTAACACTTTTGGGAGAAAACGTGATTTCTGAATATATTCTGGAGAAGTGAAGATGGGTCCTCTGTATTTTCTGCGCCTTGAGTCATCACACAGAGGTTTTATCTTTATCAGCACAGCTTTGGCTCGTGACACAGTGACAGTGTTAACGTTACCCGGCTTATTGTAAATGAATGATTTTCTGTCTGAACAAAACATTCATAGACCTCCCCGTAACACTAACTCAGTAATCTACAGCAGTGTGAAGAAAAGACCTTTATGACAGCAGGTGTGGTAAAAACACTTCCACTTTTGTCTAAAGCGGTCACTAGAATCAACACAAACTGAAAGTTACATACAGCCACTTTAAACATGTTTACTTTGTTTGGATGATTATTCCCAGGTCAGAGCAGGATCATGTTTAAACCAGAAAAATGACTCAAAATGCTTTCCCCAGGTCCTCTCCATATGGTCAGTGCATCTCTCAGAGACCAAAGAGACAGTTAATCTGAGGGATTAGTGTCTTTGTAAAACTGAGAGCTCAGATTGAAACAGAAGGACTCTGGCTGAAACCTGAGAGAAATGAAAACAGGGAAGGGACACTCACACCGTGTGAGAAAACAACACCATTTATTCATCTTCACAGAGCCAAAAGATACATATCACATACCCTCACATTGCCAAAGCACACATTTTTCTCTCATAAGTGACTAGACAGGCCTTAGGGGTTAAACAGTGGATCAATAGATTGACAAAGATTGGTGGTAGACCTGTTATGTTTGTCTCAGGAGCATGGTATGCATCTTAAATAAATGTGAACTTTCCACGTTTCATTTTTTAATCTCGTTTAATCTTTTTATTCATTGATTGATTTAATCATATTACTGTGTGATTTCATACTAGTGTGTGCTTTGCTTGTGAGCCACACAAATATTCTGAAGTATTTTAAAGGAACATTCTGACATTTCTGGAAATGGCTCTTTGCCATCAAACCCACAGTCAGATGGATAGATGGATATCAACCTGAGATCAAAAACAGTATGTCAAAAAAAGCTGCATCGTGAACACAGCCTGGGAACATGTTGGGCTCCCAACCTCAATCCCCACTGCTCATATGACACGTCTGTCTCTGTTTCAGGGGATTCAGTTAAGGGAAATTTCCCTGTTGCGGTCTGGAGGAATTGTTCCTTTTTAGCCCCACAGGGCCGAAATGGCAGCGTGTTCATCAGGAGGCTGATGGATTGCTGATCTTTCTCTACTGATATTTTGATTAACTGAAACCCGTTTGAGTCATAACAGTCTGGGATCATTTTAAGGGGTTAAAAGAAAAATATAATATTTAACATTATCTTCATTATCTTATGTGTTTATATACATTTTATTTTTATCTGGTATTGCCTTAGATGTATGTGTTGCACTAGGGCTAAGTTGTTTATTCAGAGGATCAAAGTTAAGTGTTAAATTGTATAGTCGATACAGTAGCAGAAGTGTAAATAAGATAAGATATACTAATATGGCAACATAGTCTAATATGGCGACATAGTACCACTGGTGACAAAGGGCAGATGACCAGTACATCCATAATATTTGGTGGTCACTGGAAATTAATAGCTTGACAATACAGGTCAATTGTTGTGCTAAGCCACTCCCATTGGCTGTCTAGTGCATATATATATATATATATATATATATATATCTCGTACATACACACACACATATTATTGCGCAATACAAGGTATCAACGTGAAGACAATAAAAGCAAAAGGGGGAACTAGACTAAAAACAAACAGACAAACAAAAAAAAGGTAGGGGGCATAGTATTTGCTTTAGATTATTGTGTGTGTGTGTGTGTGTGTGTGTGTGTGTCCGTGGTTTCTTGTTTAAAAGATATAGAGGAAAGAGAGAGTGAAAGGGGAAGGCAATATTAGTCCAAGGCAGAGAGATCGGAGATGCAGATCCGGGTTGGGATATATCAGGACATCTGGGTCAGGGCAGAGATTTATGTTTTAATTTTTTCCCCCTTTTCTTTCCCCTCCTATTCTTAAGTTTCAGCTAGTTTCCCTCCTCTTCCTTGATTCTGCTTTTGTCTGAGTTAGGTCGTCTCTAGACCCAGGAGGTGGCTGCTCTGTGCAGGTCAGATCCCCTTTAGAGCAGCCCCCACCTCTACAGGACTTGGTCTGGGGAGCGGCTTTGTGTTTGGAGAGGGGTTTAGCGGGGATCAGGTACTGACTCCAAACCAGTTCAGTCCCCCCCAATCCCCAACATAACAACAACAGTCATCGTACTGGTAGCACCAATGATTATAACAGCAATACAAAAGTTTATTATTAATATTTTAATAAAAAATAAAAAAGAGAAAGTACACACACACACACTTTACAAAGACCCAACAATTCCCCCCACGGCAATTGTATGGCTGAAACCAACAATTATTTGTATTGATTAATCTGGATAAAATCCAGCCAATGTTTAGTTTTTGCTTAAAAAAAAATGACTAAAATGGTTATTCGATTTAGCAAAATAGTAGGCAATTAACTTTCTGTCAATTGAACAATAAATTATTCATCTAATCTCTACATAAAACTACATAGTATTGATAACAGTGATAATGCTTTTAATAGCAGCAATAATGAAACTAATTACAAACTAATGGTAGAAATCCACAGGTCTCAGGTGCTCAAGGGGCAGTAATCCTCGAGCACCGTGGTGGACACCGGTGGTCAGGGAAGCCGTCCGGCTGAAGAAGAAGTCCTTCTGATATCTGTTATCCTGGAGGACTGTGGAGGCAGGGGTTTGACGGGTCCAAAGGGCTGCAGCCTCTGCCGTGAAAAAGACAAAGCAGCAGGTGTGGGAGAAGTTCGGAGAAGGACCTTCAGTCGGCAACAAGGTGCTTCTGGAAAACCGGTCTGCCTCCTCAGTGGAAGTCTGGGACAGTGCCTGAGGAGTGGCAGACCATTGTGGTGGTTCCCCTGTTCAAAAAGGGGGACCAGAGGGTGTGTGCCAATTATAGGGGTATCACACTTCTCAGCCTCCCTGGTAAAGTCAACTCCAAAGCAGTGCTATAGTATTTCAGACATTTTTCTATTGTCTCGGACTTGTCTTGGACTTCTTGGTATTTGCTCTAGGACTTGGCCATTGGACTCACCCAATATTCTAGTTGGTCTCGACCGAGTCCAGAAATATTATTTTTTTCTAAAGTAACTTCCTCTTTGAAAACAAAACCATTAATTAAGCACGCTTGTTTTTAAAACAAGTATTAGTTTAATTCAAAAATCCATCTAGAACTAGCCTCTTGTATGTCTGGCTGCGTCATAAACCTCAACCATCAGGCATCATTTTCATTCATTTCAGACACAAGCACTTTGTACTTAGAATTCTTCAAGACAAGTAATAAGTTCAAGAATGGGAACACATCAATATTTTGAGTGACACCTGTGTTGTTATTTGGCAGTCCAGAAAGTTATTGTTACACTAGAATAAAAAGACTCAACTAAAATGTGAAGTTGCACTTTAGCTTTATGTGAAATTGCTCTACTTATATAAATATTATGGCCTAATTTGATCCTACAGTGTTGTTGCATCATTACAAATCACATGAATTAATAACAGGAAAGTAAGTGGTCTTGAAGAGGATTCTTTCGTTTGTCTCGGTCTTGACTTGGACTTGAACCTCTTTGGACTCAGTCTTGACTTGGACCTTTTTGGACTCAGTTTCAACTAGTCCAGGTGTTGGACTCGACAAAGGTGGACTTGACTACAGCCCTGCTCCAAGGTGCTGGAAAGGAGGGTTCGGCGGACAAGAAAGAAACATTGCGTATTCAGTCGTGGAACAACGGACAAGCTCTTTACTCTCGCAAGTATTCTGGAGGGGGCCTGGGAGTATGCCCATCCAGTCTGCATTTGTGGCAAAAAAACAATGGCAAAAAATAAGACCAGGGATTTATTTGCTTGGGCCGACTACGAGGTGGAACTGTTAATGAAAGGTATGTTAGCCTACCTAACCGATAAGACTGACGTGCATCCTCATTTCCAAAGGTCTCCATTTCTGCCCAGTCAGACTACAAAGCAAACTCAGTTTTCAAAACCAAAATGGGGTCAGCACTGTATCCAAATGTCTAGTAGTGGCGCGAGGCATAAATGTGGAAAAAGATATGCGTTTTTAAACAAAAACAGTGTGGATGTAGTCTCTTTGTGTGTGTGTGTGTGTGTGTTCATGGCAAAATGTGGTCCTGGAGACACATACTGTAGCAAGAGCCACCACAGAGGTGGTTTTGAGTACTTTGCCAGGTGTTTAGATGTCTGCAGATGGATTTGTAAAAACGTCTTTGAGTTTACTATATCATCAGAAGCCTGGACCTTTGAGTGTTACGTATTGTGTAGAACTGTTTTAAAATGGACTGCTTTATAATGAGGCACCCAAGGTTAAAGCACTCACCCATCCAAAGACGAGACTTCAGAGAAACGACTTGGCTGGGAGTTCATGTATTCGTGGCTGGGAATCGGATACTTGGTCAGGACTTGTGACAGTGGAGGGAGTTGAACACAGGGCCGGTGATTGCTATAGGCGAACTAGGCGATCGCCTAGGGCGTCAAATGTGTTGGGGGCGCCGTGTCGACCTTAGGTCTACTTCTCATTAATAATAGAATTAGAATGACAAGTGAAATAAAACATTTTTATTAAACATGATCATCCTAGGGCGCCCTCTCAGCCACACGTTTGTCAACCTGATTATTAGATTGAACTGATAATTATTGTCGATCATTTCCTAATTAGGGGAAAACTTCAAACTCATGATTTAGTTTGAAGTTCCCGTGACGTTTCCAGTCTATGGGTCAGACTCAAACACACAGAGCTCTAAAGCAGAGCCGTACGTCGCTTAAGGACCATTCGGTATTTATGGAATGGACCACCGGAGGAAAATAGGGGAGGGTCATGTCTTTTTATTCTTTGCTGAGGGGAGGGTCATTCAACATTTGTATTCATGAAACAGCAACATTTCAAAGTGGCTTGTTTGGTGCATATTTTTCCATGTAGCTCTTAGGTCTCGGCCCTCCTTAGCTACCAGATGGGTCTGACCCATGAGTTTGCTGGGGGGCAAGGGGCGCTGCCCCTCTGGTGGATGAAACGGATAATTGCATTGTTTAAAAAATGAGTGGAATAATTACATCTGACATGATCAGATATTTTATAAATATCTTAAATAACACAAAACAACTAACTGGTGGTAAGTAATACATCTGATTTCATATACTGCTTTAGGGTCTGTTTGTTATTTACAGGTGTTGGTCATATAATTAGAATATCATGAAAAAGTTGATTTATTTCAGTAATTCCATTCAAAAAGTGAAACTTGTATAATGTATACATTCATTCCACACAGACTGATATATTTCAAGTGTTTATTTCTTATTTCTTTTACTTTTGATGATTAGAACTGACAACTAATGAAAACCCCAAATTCAATATCTCAGAAAATTAGAATATTGTGACAAGGTTCAATATTGAAGACACCTGGTGCCACACTAATCAGCTAATTAACTCAAAACACCTGCAAAGGCCTTTAAATGGTCTCTCAGTCTAGTTCTGTAGGCTACACAATCATGGGGAAGACTGCTGACTGGACAGCTGTCCAAAAGACGACCATTGACACCTTGCACAAGGAGGTCAAGACACAAAAGGTCATTGCTAAAGAGGCTGGCTGTTCACAGAGCTCTGTGTCCAAGCACATTAATAGAGAGGCGAAGGGAAGGAAAAGATGTGGTAGAAAAAAAGTGTACAAGCAATAGGGATAACCGCACCCTGGAGAGGATTGTGAAACAAAACCCATTCAAAAATGTGGGGGAGATTCACAAAGAGTGGACTGCAGCTGGAGTCAGTGCTTCAAGAACCACCACGCACAGACGTAAGCAAGACATGGGTTTCAGCTGTCGCATTCCTTGTGTCAAGCCACTCCTGAACAAGACAGTGTCAGAAGCGTCTTGCCTGGGCTAAAGACAAAAAGGACTGGACTGCTGCTGAGTGGTCCAAAGTTATGATCTCTGATGAAAGTAAATTTAGCATTTCTTTTGGAAATCAAGGTCCCAGAGTCTGGAGGAAGAGAGGAGAGGCACAGAATCCATGTTGCTTGAAGTCCAGTGTAAAGTTTCCACAGTCAGTGATGGTTTGGGGTGCCATGTCATCTGCTGGTGTTGGTCCACTGTGTTTTCTGAGGTCCAGGGTTAACGCAGCCGTCTACCAGGAAGTTTTAGAGCACTTCATGCTTCCTGTTGCTGACCAACTTTATGGAGATGCAGATTTCATTTTCCAACAGGACTTGGCACCTGCACACAGTGCCAAAGCTACCAGTACCTGGTTTAAGGACCATGGTATCCGTGTTCTTAATTGGCCAGCAAACTCGCCTGACCTTAACCCTATAGAAAATCTATGGGGTATTGTGAAGAGGATGATGCAATACGCCAGACCCAACAATGCAGAAGAGCTGAAGGCCACTAACAGAGTAACCTGGGCTCTCATAACACCTGAGCAGTGCCACAGACTGATGGACTCCATGCCACACCGCATTGCTGCAGTAATTCAGACAAAAGGAGCCCCAACTAAGTATTGAGGGCTGTACATGCTCATACTTTTCATGTTCATACTTTTTCAGTTGGCCAACATTTCTAAAAATCCTATTTTTGTATTGGTCTTAAGTAATATTCTAATTTTCTGAGATACTGAATTTGGTTTTTTTTATTAGTTATCAGTTATAATCATCACAATTAAAAGAAAAACACTTTAGCAATGACCTTTTGTGTCTTGCCCTCCTTGTGCAAGGTGTCAATAGTCGTCTTTTGGACCTTTAGCCAAAAAAGACATAATCCTCCCCTCGCCAGTACAAAAATTTCTATGACCTTCCAAAACACTTTGGAAAAAAGGCATGACCCTCTCCCAACAATTTATCAATACCTTCTGTACTGGTTTATACTTAGCAAATATATACAGATTCCCATTGTTGTCTAACAGCCATGGCATACATGACTTAACCTCTGCATTCTCATCTGACGCATCCCACTCCTCTGTTATGGTGTGGTGGCCATTTTACTCACTAACATTGTTGTGGAAACACAATAAGCATGGAAACTAAATGGACACTTCCTGCATTACTACATTACTTCAAATACTAAGTTACTCCTCTAGTAAACTAGTATTCACATGAAATAAAACGATAAAATATTGAGACTATTCAGCAAGGCACTCTGGGTAACATTCAACACACAAACTGGTTGCTATGGACTCGTCACTAGGCTTCCTCCACTTTGCCATTTAAACAAAGTGGAATAAACGTATAAAAGTCCAAATCTACACAAAACCCGCAATCAATTAGTAGGCTGACATCAAATGTGGCATTTAGGAAACCTTTATTGCAACCTTGGCACGGTAAGATGTCCAGACATAGTGCAACAGTCATTTTCGTTTTTTGCATCCTGCTGCTCCCATCGTCAGCCAGGTAATATTTTTTTTACTAAAGCAGTATATGAAATCAGATGTATTACCTACCACCAGTTAGTTGTTTTGTGTTATTTAAGATATTTATAAAATATCTGATCATGTCAGATGTAATTATTCCACTCATTTTTTAAACAATGCAATTATTCGTTTCAGCCACCAGGGGAGCAGTAAACTCATGGGTCAGACCCTTCTGGTAGTGAAGGAGGGCCGAGACTAAGAGCTACATGGAAAAATATGCACCAAACAAGCCACTTTGAAATGTTGCTGTTTCATGAATACAAAAGTTGGGTGACCCCCCTCTGGACTGAAAAATGTTGGATGACCCTCCCCTCAGCAAAGAATAAAAAGACATGACCCTCCCCTACTTTCCTCTGGTGGTCCATTCCATAAATACTGAACGGTCCCTTAGTAAAAAAAAATATTACCTGGCTGACAATGGGAGCAGTGTAGATTTTGACTTTTATACGTTTATTCCACTTCGTTTAAACGGTGAAGTGGAGGAAGCCTAGTGACGAGTCCATAGCAACCAGTTTGTGTGTTGAATGTTACCCAGAGTGCCTTGCTGAATAGTCTCAATATTTTATCGTTTTATTTCATGTGAATACTAGTTTACTAGAGGAGTAACTTAGTATTTGAAGTAATGTAGTAATGCAGGAAGTGTCCATTTAGTTTCCATGCTTATTGTGTTTCGCGCTCTGCTGTCGACATGCTGCAGCAGATGTGTCCCGTTTGTGCTCCGTGTATTTCTGCCGTAGTTTCGGGTTTCCACCTCCGATGTAGAGTAACGTACAGCCACTTCCCTAAACTTTGTCTCATTAAGAGACCAGAGACCCAAACGGGGCTCTGTGTCTGTCAGGTCTGAGATCTACCGTATCAGCAGAGCAATCACGTAATGCACAGCATACTATGCTGCAGGTAGATTATCTTCTGAAATAGTGACTTTATTCTTGTAATAGCCTATTATCACTTTATTTTTCTCAAAATATCACGACTCCTCCAAATCACAGAGAGCACAGATGAGATATATTTTGAATGTGCACAAAGTTTTGAACATGAGCAGAAATGTTGCTCAAACACATCTGAAATATTACAGTCCAGGGGTTTATTAATCTGAATAAAATTAATTAATGCATCATTGAGGTGAATAATTGTCATATGCACATCTAAGGAGGTTACTTCCAACAAAAGACAAAGAGGAGGTAAGAGTAAATGATGCTAGGCTACATGTGTGCTGACTCAGATAGAATTAGAAAAGTCGATCTACAGGAGAATAAATAGATGAAAGCAATACAGAATACCTGAGAGCCTTACTGCTAAATATTCCATTATGTTTTTATATTTGGATTGTAATCTATGTTTCCCTTTACATCAATGTATTTCCAGCATAAATTGATTCAGAAAAAGGTAGAACTATGTGCATAAAAATTCACCTGAATGCAGGAAATTAAGTGTTTAATGCTCAAAATTTTCCGGCTGCCTTGTTACTGCTTGAGTTATCGGTTGAATGCCTTGCTCAAAGATAGCCTGATGGTACTCAAACATGTGATTGCAGGTTACTGACCAGCTTGGATGCTTGAATCAACGCTTTAGTCATAAGGTCAAGGAGATTCCAGATATTCCATTCATTATTATTATTAGTGGAATACTATTGGAGTTTCCCAACAATAACAGTCAGAAACGATGAAATCATCACGGCTATAAAATCGTCATTAAGAAAAACTTTAACAACCCCATGATTAATGGATCACTTCAGCTGTGTGTCTGTAGGTAATTAGGTGCTCATTAAGAAGTAGTCCAAACTAAGCTTTGAGTTTCCATAAGCTATTCTCTGTGACCCCCACCCCCCAACCTAAAAACAGTCAAATCCCTCATGCAGTTTGGGCACTTGAATGGATTTGAGTTTATTTGATCATTACAAAACTTTACATTAATAATAACCCTGCACAGGGTATTTCAGTGTGTGTGTGTGATGTTCTTGTTTAATTATATTCGTGGGGTCCAAAAACCGGGAACACAGTATACTTGTGGGGTCCGGACAGCTTTGTGACCAAAATACTGGACCCCACAACGTTAAAGGGCTGTTTGAGGGTTAAGACTTGGTTGTAGGGTTAGGGTTAGAATTAGGTTATGATTGGAGTTAGGGTAAGGGTTAAGGTTAGGCATTTAGTTGTGATGGTTAAGGTTAGCGTAAGGGGCTAGGGAATGCATTATGTCAATGATGGGTCCCCACAAAGATGTGTGTGTGCGTGAGTAGAAGCCAGGTGGTTTAGCTTTAAGAAGGTGAATAAAACATTTTAATTAATTTGCAATCAATAATTTGGGATACAAGGACACATTTATAAGTTATAATCTTGCCTTTTATCCAGCTACAATGCTGCCGCCCATTTCCATGCAAATACACACAAAAACTGTTTAGGTCTGGATGAGCACATACCGTACAACGTCATCCATTAAAGCTTCTCTGTTAAAAAAAATAAAAATCGAGCTCCGTTAACCAGATTTCTCCTAACTTGATGCAGGGAAATGTGTTTGTGTACATAATTTTTTAGAAATCATATTACTGCCAAATTTGGGAACATACACAAATTCAATTTCCACGTCTGTGTTGTCCTGTTTGCATTATTTCCCTTTGTCCTGCCTTCGTCAGTAGCTCACATATCATCAGTAGGAATTCTACACACAAATGCTTGTAAATCCCCTCACAAACCTGAAGCACTCACTTGGTTTGCACTGAAAGACAGTTCATTGTGAATCTCATCTCTGATTTGTCTTTCTATCTGTTTAACAAGGTGAAATTGATGACCAGGCTTTAGTGGGTATTTGGCAGCAGTACAGGAAAATAACACACCCAGTATTTGACAGTGTGCTCCTAACATCCTCTGTGGTCATCTGTCCTGATGACAAAACTCTTACATACTTTCCACTCTAATATGAGAGAAGAATAGATAGCTAGTACATTTTCATTCACCTGTAATATGCACACTTTAAGTTGTGCATACAAGTACATGTAAAAGCCCTACATTTAAAAACAATGCTTGGCTGACATGGAAAAGTTGGCAAGGCAAGTTGGCAAGGCAAGTTGATAATTTCAAGATGAACCTAAAGATAATGGAAATTTGAAAACATTCATTCTAATCACTTTGACTATATATATAAAAAAGTGTCGCTTGTAGTGACAAACCCACAGAGAATTTGTAAATCTGTCACAATCTGGGAAAGACCAAATTGCAGACATTAGGAGGCAGCAGAATGAATTAATTTGAAGAAACAAGATTGTACTTACAGGGATCAAAAGTCCAAGTGAGGCAGCAGATTCAACAGACAGGTAACAGGTCTGCAAACATCGAAACTACAATGAACCAACGTGGGGGACACAAGGGAAACACAGCGACTAAATACACAAGGGTGATTAATCACAGGTGGAACAAATCAGGACGGGGCAGGCAATTACAAAGGCGGGAAAACACACAAGGAAGAAAGTAAATCAAGACATGACACATATGAAGTGAACCTTCAAAAATAAAACAGGAAACAGACTAAACAGTTAGGACAGTATCACTCAAGTCTGCAGTTCTCCTGAGCTCTGCATAGCTTTTCAGTGTCTTTCAGCTCATTATTTTGGTTTCTGGTGGAGACCAAAACGGAGCGAAACTGAGTGAATATTGGACTTACCTTCATTAGGAAGCCAGAAACAAAAATCAAAAAGAAACGCTCATGTAGCTCAGTGTCTTCTAAAATGTTAAGGGCAAGTGTTTTGCAATAACAATTGAACAAGTAGATAATATGTCAGATGCTATGTCTTCAGCTTTTTCTGATGCCCCCAAGTCACCAAAAATTATATTACGTAATGCAGCTTTCTAGAAAATAGACATCACGTATTATTGTTATACATAAGATAACAGCCCCGTTTTTTATAAAACAATTTGTGGTTTTCTTAGGATATGTAGGAATGGGAATTAAAAACTACAAACAGTAAATGTGTTTGGAGTCTTTTAACTTTGTTACATAAGGCAGTTGCAGAGTTTGAAAGTTTAATAATTTGCAAAACAGTTAGTATGGGAAAAACCACTCCGTAGATGTCAAAACAAGACTGCACATTTGGGGAGTCTTATAACATTAGAACTTTCAGGATTAAAATACAATCATTTCTAATTCATATTTTGTTGCAAAACACTCTTTAAATAGAAATGTCATGGCAATAAGTCAACCTTAGGATAGATGTGACTTTACTCCTCCATCAAGTGAGAAGTTGCTTGTGTGTGTGAAGTTGTTTAATCTCAATTTTTCTTTATCCTTGGCCTCCCATTATTGATATGCCTGTGTGCATTCATTTTGAAAGGTAATGTCAGCCATTTATCCAAAAAAAGAGCTCTTTCTCCATCCAAATAGAGTTGAGTATGATATAATAATTTAAACACCAATCTACTAATCTGCAGCGGTTTACATATGTATACTGACAACTATTTAGGGTTAGTTAAAGGAATGCAGTGAATAATATTGCTGATCAGCTCCACCAATCATTTTTGTACTTTGTAAATTGTATATTTTCCAACACAGAATTAAATAAACTGTGGTTGTTTGATGTTTCTCATTTTCTTGGTGAATGTGCTGGTGTTTGACCTAAAGCTCTATCTAAAACACTTCAACATGTTTATGTTTCACAGCAGATTTTCCAAAGAGTGAGCCAGAAACTTGTGAACAGGGTAAGGCCACATTCAGACAGACAACAGCACTCCATGGAAAAAAAGAGGACCCTGATGCATTTGAACGGGACCAGTCCATTGACGCATCAGAGGTGCCAACGCAGAGGGATCTGGCAAAAAAACGTCAGGGTCGTCCAGCAGGAAAGTTGGCACCATGCAATGTCATCAGAATAAGCGCTGCTTGATTAATCAAAAACATTCATGGTAGATACTTTGTAACACAAATGCCATATTTCTACTGTTTATCTTGCGACTGTTGCGATTAAAAATTAAATGATTGCTGCCATGCTAACTTTCTAGAGCAGTAAAATACTTACTCCTAAAATTAAAACTGCTGTGTACTGTTTTGACATCTGAGAAGCCTTCAAACTCATGGATCTGTAACTAAGACTGGATGTCCTTGATTGTATTGCATTGTTTCACCTTTACCACCAAATGCAGCTCTTTGCATTATTCAATATAGGGGCTGTTTTTGGTCTCAATGCCCACTAACTATAGCCATAGTGTTACCATGTTGAGAGCCACTTATTTTGTGGCAAATGCCTTATGGACAAGACAATGGCACCAGTTCTTTGGACTTCTGGCAAGTTCTTGGGTCAGACAGGTTGTAACTACAATATGGTTGTTTAAATTAGAGGTCAAACATTTTGACCTGACCTGAAACAGACCTTTGAAAAACCTACCCTGGGTTTGGGTGTTTTTTTCACGTGTATAAATCAATTGATCCAAGACATGTCAGAACAAATCTGAATGTACCCGAAGCTGATTAGCCACGAAGTAGCATTAAATGCCATTTTCCTGCAAAAGAAAATTCTCCTGTGATTATTATGACACTTTATGTGATCAGAGCTGATTGTGAGCCATTATGGTACTGGAGATATTCACACACACAAACCATGCACGCACGTACGCATCACATCAACTGCAGCCTAATTAGTGCAGACATCACCTGCAGTAGCCTGAGGCACACACACACACACACACACACACACACACACACACACACACACACACACACACACTAGTGCGTTTCACTATCTTTGTGGGGACCCATCATTGACATAATACATTCCCTAGCCCCTTACCCTAACCTTAACCATCACAACTAAATGCCTAACCATAACCCTTAACCTCACCTTAAACATAACCTAATTCTAACCCAGCATAGTATCCTGTCCGGACCCCACAAGTATACTGTATTCCCGGTTTTTGGACCCCACAAATATAGTTAAACAAGAACACACACACACACACACACACACAATAAATTTCATTCAGCAATTGTATGAACTATAGTATTAGGGCTGCAACTGCAATTATTTTCATTGTCGATTAATCCGTCCATACAATCGACATACAATGTCAGAAAATAGGGCAACATGCCCTGTGTGACTTCCCAGAGCCCAAGGTGACATCTAAATGGTATGTTTTATCTCACCAATAGTCCCAAACATCCAAAGCTATTCTATTTATTATCACGTACGACAAAGAAAAGCATCAGACCCTCACACTTAGGAAGCATTAAACCAGCCAATGTTTTTTTTTGCTTAAGAAATTACTAAAATTTGATTTAGGAAAATAGTTGGCAATTAACTGTTTATCGATCAAATTGATTTTACTTTACTTACCATTTACTATTTAATGGCCACAATTAGATGGGAAGCCTTGAAGGCTTTTTTTAGAGGTCAAATTAAAAGCTACACAAGCAGGAAAACGAAAGAAGCACAGGAAATAATTAGAGATCTGGAATCCAAAATCAAAATGCATGTAAACTTAAACTTGCAGGATGGACAAAATGAAATCTCCAAACAGTTACTACTTCTTAGAACTCAATATAATGAGATAACATACAATAAGGCTGCAGTGAACTTATTGAGGCTCAAGCTAAATTTTTATGATCAGGGAGAAAACAGGATTAAACAACAGGAAACCGAAAGGGCAATACATTTCATTGAGGATGCAAATGGAAATACTATTTTTGACCTGCTAAAAATGTTTATGAAAATCTCTACAAATCACAGTACATTACTAATGCAGATGTCAAGACTGAATTTTTAAAACAAACTCAATATCCCCCAATCTCTGACAATATCTCAGGATGAACAATGAAGCATGGTTGAGATATTAGAAGCTATAGCTATATATATATATATATATATATATATATATATATATACACACAATGAGAGAGTCCTTATAGTGCATTCCATTTGTACTCAGAACTCGGATTTTCCGAGGTCAAAGTAAAAAACACACCCCCTGACCTCGGATTTCCAAGCTCAAAACTCGGACAACCACCGAGTACCCCAGTCTAAGAATCCAACATGGCTGCTCCACGTATCAACATCTGTGAAAGCTGTACTAACATACAGTTATTAGCACTTCTTTGTTATTTGTGTTTCACTAAATCAGTCGTACAAGCAGCACTGTCCTTATTATATCTGTGGACAAATTTTTAGGCTGTTTGTATGCACACAAACAGCGTAATACGTTGTTATGAACTTGCATTGCTAACAATGGCCAACCTGGCAAGAACTAATGAATCCGACTTGTAAACGGAACGCATTCAACTCAGGTGTGACGTCATTCCCAGCAGGCCCAAAAGGCAAGGATTTCATAATGTAAGGCTGTATTGGATGGATTATATCCAAAGGTAAAAGTAGTAGAAATGTACTGTACTGCCAAAAAAAGACACGGCTCTTCTCTCGCTTGACGTGGAGAGGGCCTTCGATAGGATTGAGTGGACCTTGATCTTTGACGTTATAGCTCGATTTGGTTTTGGAAATACTTTCCTTAACTGGATCAAACTATTACATCTCAACCCTATAGCTGAGCTACTGACAAATGAAGTGGTGTCTGAGACCTTCAATATAAGGTTGCCCCCAAGGTTCACCTCTATCACTACTTCTGTTCATACTAGCTATTGAACCACTAGCAATAGCAATTACATCTAGTAGGCAACTAGAGGGGATTGCAATTGGTAACAGAGATAATAGAATAGCTCTTTTTGCTGATGATGTAATTTTATAATTATTTGTTTAAGATACTTTTTTTGGCATTTGAAGGCCTTTTTTTGATAGGACAGCTTACACATGAAAGGGGAGAGAGAGGAGGAATGACATGTATCAAAAGGCTGCATGTCAGAACTGAACCCACGGACGCTGCGTCGAGGACTGAGCTCAGGCGCCCAGACGTAATTTTATTCTTAAAACAATTAAACACATCCAGCACTGTTAGAGCTAATTGGCCTGTTTGGTGGTATCTCCGGATAGTAAATGCTTCAAAATCATCACTAATGCTGCTTAACGGCAATGAAAGACAATTTATAAACCAATGCTTATTTACTTTCAAGCTCTCATCTAATTTGACATATTTTGGCATCAAAATAACACCTCATTTAGAAACTATAGCCACACCAACAAACTATGAAGTAATTATGAACTCAGTACATAAATCTATAGAAAGGTGGATGCCTTTAACTATATCCACGATAGAGAGAATAAATATATTAAAAATGAACATATTGCCGAAATTCATGTATTTATTTCAAAATATCAGTCTCGCGCCGCACGCAGGAATGTTTAAGAAACTCACAGCACTCTTCAGGAAACTTATATGGAATAACAAATGTCATTGAATCCACTTATCTCCGCTGTATCTTCCATTTGATACTGGGGGGCTGAAATGTCCAAATCTTTATTGGTAGGTTCCTTTAAGGTACCGTTGCATTTGTACTTGTATTCAGCCAAGCTAAAGCTACTTAAGTACACATACTGCTATCCTATAGGTTTTAGTATGGTTAATGTATGGTATGAGGTAAAATAATATATGAACATATTGGACTCTCTGTCACGATTTCATTTAAACCAGGCAAGCTGGATGCAGGATTCCAGATATGGGCAAAGAAATTAATAAGTAAAGTAGGTGACCTCTTTAAAGAAGGGATTCTAGTGACCTTTAAAGAAATGGTCACTAGGGAGAGGGATTGGCTACAATCTTTCCTGCCCGCCTCCGCGTCCTGGAGGCATACAGGTCCTGGAGAGACGGCAGATTGCAGCCAATCACCTTCTCAGCAGAGCGGATGATACGCTGCACTCTGCCCTTGTCCTTAGCAGTGATAGCAGCGTACCAGATGGTGATGGAGCAGGTGAGGATGGACTCAATGATGGCAGTGTATAAGTGTACTATCATTGTCTTTGATAGGTTGTTTGAATAGCTTGAACTTCTCCAGCTGCCGCAGGAAGTACATCCTCTGCTGGGCTTTTTTGATATGGTCAATCTCCTACCTGTAGGCGGACTCATCCCCACCAGAGATGAGCCTAATGAGTGTGGTGTCCTCCACGAACTTAAGGAGCTTGAAGGACTGGTGAGTGGAGGTGCACTTGTTGGTATACAGGGAGAAGAGCAGAGAGGAAAGGAGGCAGCTTTGAGTGGAACCGGTGCTGATGGTCAGAGAGTCAGAGACATGTTTCCCCAGCTTCACACGCTGCTTCCTGTCAGACAGGAAGTCTGTGATCCACAGGTGAGGATGGTGTTGAAGGCAGAGCTGAAGTCCACAAACAGGATCCTGGCATAGGTTCCTGAGTAGTCCAGGTGCCGGAGGATGAAATGAAAAGCCATGTTGACTGCGTTGTCTAGAGACCTGTTGGCTTCGTAGGAAAACTGCAGGGGATCCAGGTTGGTGAGGGTTTGGAGGTAAGCCAGAACAAGGCGCTCAAAAGACTTCATAACCACAGAGGTCAGGGCGACAGGTCTGTAGTCATTCAGTCCTGTGATCCTTGTTTTCTAGGGGGCAGGGATGATGGTGGAGGACTTGAAGCAGGCTGGTACGTGGCATGTCTCCAGTGAGGCGTTAAAGATGTCTGGGAACACCAGAGACAGCTGATCAGTGCAGTGCTTCAAGGTAGAGGGAGAGACAGAGTGGTCCGGCTGCTTTGCGGGGTTTTGTTTTTTAAACAGCCATTTAGTATCACTTTCCAGGATTGTGAGGGTTGTTGTGGTGGACGGGGGGAGGGGTGACTCTGGGGTGGGCAGTGACGAGGCCCACACACTTACTGGAGTTGGGGCTGGAGGGCTGCAGCTGGTGAAAGGAGTCTCACTGCTTCCATCTCTAGAGGAATGATGGCATCCATATCCCCATATCCCCCTACTCCACTGGTAATGCAGGTTGCCCACTCTAGTATCCTAGGAATTATGTCCACATTGACGAGTCCGCACCTAAAGATTTATGTCCAATCATTTATGTCAGGGCTGATAAGGTCTTTCATGAGGCACAAAAAAAGTGTGGATAGGAGTGGTGAATGGGCATTTTATAGGAAACACAATATGCATAAGAATACAGAATCATTATACATTAATGTAAGTGAAATGGCAGATCAACTGAATATTGAATGAGTCGTCCATTTAAAATCCAGCCTTAGTACATTCTGAGCTCCTCGTCTCCCTCTTTCTTTCTCGGACTGTCTCTCTTTCTTCCTTGTCCCTCTGTTTACATTCTCCTCAAACCACAGGAAGCCATTTTTAAGGAAATGCCACAAATAGAGAAGCATGTGTGTATGTATGTGTGGGTAGGTGGGTGGGTGACTGATTGTTAGAGATTTTGGCAGAGAGCCGGTTCACCATAAACAAAGGTTTTGAATAATGGAAATCTCATCCCTCTACTGAGAGAGAGAGAGAGAGAGAGAGAGAGAGAGAGAGAGAGAGAGATAGAGAGAGATAGAGAGAGATAGAGATTAGTAGTGCATGTGTAGGAGAAAAAAATGGAAATGGAGAGAATTGGAAGTAAATTGTTTATTATACTCAACCTTTACATTTGTTCTTGTGTTCTAACAAGATCATGGTGACTTTTAAGATCAGCTCTAGGCGTTGTTGGAGTTGGCTGATTTTGAACAAGGTCAGCTCTCGGTTGATTTAGACCTTGACCAAGATCATTACTAGTATTCACAGTAGTACAGAGTCAGATCTATGTGTATTTAGAAACAGGGATCAGAACCAGCGAAATCTAACAGGTAGAACCATAGAAATAAAATGGATTGAAAGGCCATTCCCATTCAAATCAACGTAGAAAAATGGTCAGAGCCATTTATATGTGACTAACCGTATAAACTGACTTGAGGCAAGTTTTCTGTGAACCGGTGTGGCATGGGGGATGGCAGAGTTAGCAAGCTAGCTAACTAGCCAGTTGTCCCCTGGTTGGCTGGCTTGCTGGTTCCACTATGCTTTCATGCTGCATTGGTTACAAAAAATTAGCCGAACGGCGATGCGCTAACCTGCTGCTGCTGGTTGTAACAGTCCCTCCTCCTCACTCCCCGCTGCTCCAGAAAACGTCTCCAGAGCTACGTCGGGCTGCTTTCCTCCCAGCGAGCTGCAACACACTTTACGGCCCCACTGATGCTTAATGTCACCATGACAACTAACAACAAACGCCATTTTGACCACAGAAAACTGCTCAATATCCTTTCTATCAATTTTATTTCTATGGGTAAAACTAAGCATTTACAGAATTAAAAATGTACGTTTCCTCTATCATATCTCTATGGAATCATGTTTTTTTTGTGAAAAAAAAAAACCCCTGATCCTACCTTCGAGGAGAATGTGAGAAGTGTAATAAACAGGTTTACTGCTGGAAAACAAATACATCATATACATCATACATCATACTTCAATCATTTGTTGAAGAATGACAAGCTGTGCACTGGTAGCCAAAAACATATTCCAAAGGTAGAGGTACATGTGTTAGGAATAACAGCTCGTATACTGCTGAACTGCTGATTGCACAATAACACCAACAGGTTTAATGATATCGTAGACCTAGACATCTATTGAAGAAATAACTCAAAGCCTGAAAGATTGGGTTTAAGTAAAATTCTGAGAAAAACCTGTTTTCCTTGCATCATTTGAATTTTCAAGAAAAAGTTTGACCAATCATTCACCAAAATACACCTTTGGCTATATTGGATGGATTATAGCCAAAGGTAAAAGTAGTACAAATGTAAATGGACTACATTTATACAGTGATTTACTAGTCTTAACAACTACTCAACGTGCTTTTACATAGTACACACACACACACACACACACACACACACACACACACACACACACACACACACACACACAGACATGCGTTTCACTGTCTTTGTGGGGACCTGTCATTGACATAATGCATTCCCTAGCCCCTTACCCTAACCTTAACCATCACAACTAAATGCCTAACCTTAACCCTTACCATAACCCTAACCATAACCTAATTCTAACCATAATCCTAAAACCAAGTCTTCACCCTCAAACAGCCCTTTAAAGTTGTGGGGTCCAGTATTTTGGCCCCACAAAGCTGTCCGGACCCCACAAGTATACTGTATTCCCGGTTTTTGGACCCCACAAATAGAGTTAAACAAGAACACACAAACACACACACACACACACACACACACACACACACACACACACACACACACACATACTGGTGGCCGAGGCTGCCATACAAGGTGCCACCTGCTCATCAGATAAACATTCACACACATTCACACACTGATGGCACAGCATCGGGAGCAATTTACGGTTCGTGTAGACTGCAAACCACCGACCTTCCGATTGGTAGATAACTGTTCTACCACTTGAGCCACAGCCGCAGAAGCGGGCACTGCAGTACCAATGTGCGTCAGTGGGTCTGTCAAATATGCTGAAGGCCAGAGAGAGACTGAGAGCTAAATAGAGATATTAAAAGTGAACATACATATATATTATATATATTACTGTAACAGAACAATTGCCTTTGATGTACAGCTTTTGGATACTTTAGCTCATTTAGTTGTGGGAAAGAGAATTATGGGGTCAACTCAGTAACTACGTCTGCAAGAGATGGGACTGACATCCAACAGAAACTCAGGGTATCAATTCTCAATATTCTGAAATGAAACTAACAAGGCAGGATTAATCAATTATCCCACAGATAATCACTGTTTATAATCTGTCCTACTACTTTTAAAATGATTTAGCAGTTAGCATGCTGTTTTTTAATTTCGTGAAAGTAATGTGTTTATGAAGCATGAACTTGAAAAGTCTGAGTTAGAGTTGTATGTTTTGATAATGAGCTCAGTTGTGGAAAAATCAAACAAGGACTTGCAGCAAACCATTGTTATACTGCTGGTTGAATTAACTAATAGCTGTTTGCAGACCAATGAGCATAATCCAGCATTGTTGCAACAATAGTGTCAATTCCTCTTTCAAGTGACACATTACATTTAGTATATACAAGTATAAGTGTGAGCTGAAAACAACTTTTGAGACATTACAACAATGAAACCAAAACTCTTCAGTACATTGTTAGTTTTACTGATCTGATGTAAACATAATTGAAAAAATATTAAGATAAAAGTCTCTTGATTGCCATGAGAAAAGCTGAATGGCACAGCTCCCAAAGCTGGAAAGAATAACTTTAACAATTGAAATTTAGGGATAGCACCTTATTCTCTTATTAAGAACCCTGTTTAGAAAAAAAAAGGTGAAATAAAAAAGATGTGAACGAGAGTCTCTAAGCATCTTTGGAGCACGACTCATTTTATTTAGTACCGGGTCATGGTTTTACTTGGGCTTAAAGCCAGAAAACGAGTGTTCAACCTTTCCTGTCAAATGTGTGTTTATTGTAAAACCATACCGCTTACATTGCCTGCCTATGGAGAAGAACTGAATAGAGCAGAATAGAATAGATTTATATCCTTGTGGTTAGCACACAGTACAAGACACAGTGTTTATAATTCTCGTTCCAGCAGCAGTCTTTTCAATAAACAGAATGACACTCTGATTTATTGCTGCAGTCCACCACAGTTAGTTAACATTGCTCTTCTCCTCCTCTCTGTCTTTGGGTAGCACTACTTCCTCAGCTCATATACACTTGCACTCAACACAAGCAGCAGTTTGGTCCCATAAAAACTTTCTCAAGATTCTCATATTGAAAGACTGTAAAAACGTTGTACCCTCAACCTGATTTGGAAAATATTTTTAAAATATCCAAAGCATTTTAATAATTAAAGAGATAATGATAACTTTTTTCAATTCAATTTTATTTATAATAACAGGAGTTATCTCAAGACATTATACAGATAGAGTAGGTCTAGACCACACTATAATATACAAAGACCCAACAATTCCAGTAATTGTTGGGTCATGGCAATATTCCACTTAGAAACTGTCTAAATGTTTCTCCTGAATGGGGTATGTGTCTACTCTAATATGACAATCACAGTTCAGTTTGATGTAAGACAGCATTGATTATAAACAAAATGGTTATGTGACATAACTTTAGTTCTATGCGAACAGTTGGAGCCTTATAATAGGCTTCATGGGCTTCCCCACTCATCAATATAGAGCAGTGCACTAACATTTCTATGCACCGTTTCAGCCAGTAAAGACCCTATGTTATCTGCTGTGTTGAAATCTGAAAAAAAGTCAAAGCCATTTACTCAGAAGACCTGGTTAGAACTGGTAACATTAGCTCAAGTTCCCATCGGTATGCGCCAATGGCCTCCATAAACTTATGATGCCTATTGCCTGCATCTGTTGCTGTAACACAAGTGTCACAAAAAAAACTTGAATTTGGTCACACAAAAGCAGGCCATGCTTCTGAAACCTCTGCTCTGGGGATGGGAAGGTAAAGGCCACATTAACACAGCCTTAACACAGAGTGACCTTGCACAGTACTGCAGCCACTCCATGTTTGTTCCCTTAAAGCAACACTAGAGAACGTTTATCGCAGTTTTAAGCCCCCAACGTCTCTTTCCAGGCAGCACTGCCTGGAAGGCACTAGGATTAGGCAATGGTTAGGGTTAGGGTTAGGGTTAAAGTTAGGGTTAGGTGCCTTGAAGTC
The DNA here is from genome assembly GCF_031162955.1 of Sander vitreus. Taxonomy (NCBI): domain Eukaryota; kingdom Metazoa; phylum Chordata; class Actinopteri; order Perciformes; family Percidae; genus Sander; species Sander vitreus. The sequence continues at coordinate 35,707,212 of NC_135856.1, forward strand.
AACGTTTGCAGCGCTGCCTGGAAGGAGACGTTGGGGGCTTAAAACACCATCGAGCCTAGAGAACTTTTCCCGCTTCGGTCCCCCTACAGGTTGGAAGCGGAATTGTCCATTACATTACATTATGCAAGTCTGCCAGATCGGGTAGCAGATCTGTAGTTCAAATGAAATGGACAATGTAATGTAATGGACAATTCCAGTTCCAACCTGTAGGGGGACCGAAGCGGGAAAAGTTCTCTAGTGTTGCTTTAAACACATACAAAGATCCAGGTGCAGTGTGCAACACGGGCCTTAGGACTGTCAAGCTTTATTTTCACTGCATGGTACGGCTCAGTCCAGCTCAATTTGACGCTTTTGGTACTTTTTGTTTTTCACGGTCAGATTACTTTGAAATGTAGTCAGTTACTGAATACAAATTACACAGCATTTTTTGTAATTAGTAACGTAATCCATTGGATTACAAAATAAACGTAATCTAATCTGAATACTTTTGGATTACTTCAAAATTGAACATGAAAAATATTGCACCTTATTCTAAAAGAACGGATTCAAGAATTCATCATCAGACATTTTTTCTTTTGAAACATCATTTTCAATGCAAATGAAAATCATTTTGCATATTTAGCATTTACAGTTGGTCAAATCCAATGACCCTTACAAAAACCTACTGGCACAAATTACAGGTGTAGGTGTGTACTCTACAACATGTAGGATAATGTTTCTTTTTATGTAAATTGTTGTTGCTGCTGTTTTTCATTTAAAGGCCACATGGAGGACTCTGGTAACGCAAGAGGCACACTTACTCAAAATGTTCAGCATTAATTTTCAATGGAAAAAAATAAACAAAAACAAATATGTATTAAATCACCATAAATAAAACTGGCAACCTGAGAGGAGTAACTCACTTTAATATAGAGAACATATTCGGCATTTAGAATATGAAAAGTTTCATAATTTTAAAATTTCCATATTATAAAGACATAATCAAAAATGTCATCAAATATTCCTTGACAATGTAACTATAATCTAACATTTTTTCAAATGTATTCTGGTTTGATTATAGTTACTACTTTTGAGAAGTATGAGAAACAGGAGAAACATGCAAAGACTACTACAGCCGCCAAAAAGTTCAGTGTGGAACAAAAATAGGGCTCAGTGGTACTGTGATTGAAATGAGATGCCACCACATGGTTTATGTGTTGTTTATAGTAAGTTGGAGTGAATGTGAAAGACAAGGCTGAGAGTCCCAGTCCAGGTGTTCACTGTTGGCTAGCACCATGTTGCTTGCATTGTCTTGTACGCATGCTGTGACTTTTTTGTTTGGTCCAGTGTTTAGTAGCAGTGAAAAGCACATTTGCCACAGTTGTGAAAATCGTGAATGGATATCTCTCTCTCTCTCTCTCTCTCTCTCTCTCTCGTGTGTGTGTGTGTGTGTGTGTGTGTGTGTGTGCCTGAGTGCGAGGTGGTGTAGTGGGGGCCGGATTTTTATGTGGTTGAATAGTTTCCGGTGAATATCGAATAGTATTTTTGCTTGGAATGCCCATCCCTAGTACCAGGTACTGTCCACAACTGTTGTCTATATAAGACCAAAAAAGAACGATTCCAAGCGAGTCGAGTCAAGGCGTGTCTAGTCTCGCATTGCTAGACCTATCTCCATAGCGCTGCGGAGTAAGGTCTGGCCCAAGGCCGTTTCTAGATTTTAGCGGGCCCTATGCAAGATGTTGTTTTGAGGCCCCTATTTTGTCAAATTAAAATTGGTGGGATACAAACTTTTAATATAATCTGTATCAATCTGTTAAACTTTAGGAGGAAAACAGGCGAGTTCCATAAAAACCTCTCTCAAATTCAAATTAAACATCTCAAGTTGACCCAAGCAATTTAAACCTACAGAAAATGATAATAAAAAGGTTAACAATGAGGCTCCTCTACGTCAATAAATGCAACAGATGTAGGATTTTCCTCAAACAAAGAAGGCTACTTGCTAGTGGCTACAAATAAAGACGGGTCAGTTTATTTCTCCCTAAATATATTGATGCTGAACGGGCTGAACTTGCTTGGGGGCCCCCTAGTGGCTGCGGGGCCCTATGCATCCGCATAGTCCGCCTATAGGAAGAAACAGCTCTGGTCTGGCCCCTCCACACATACACTCCTGGATAGGAGAAAAAAACGGTCTGGGTTGTTTGACTTCTTTATACCTGTGAACTTGTTTAGGTGGAACATTTGCGCCCTGCTAAAGAAAACGCCACATACAATATTAAATGACATTAAACTTCACTAATACAGTAACGTGAGCTATTTAAATTAGCTGCATACATGGTTAAACGTAATTTGCCATGTGTATTTTGTCCTTAGGAAATCCCCGCCAATTGGTCCCACAATGTCCCAGTTAGACAGTAAATGCCATAAACATGTTCTTTGTAAATCTTTACAACCATTCCACGAAAGACCCAAGCAGGCCTGCCTTGTTGCACGATCCGAATTTTTCTTCAAAACTTGCCATTTTCAGCGTGTAGCTTGCTAGCTCGGAAGCTCTGGTTGTTGTTTACCGAAGCGACCGTGGTTTAGAATGGCAACACAAAGAAAGCAGAAGGTAAGGGACATCCAGCGGAACTTCCGGCAGCACTGGAACTATCCGATCCAGCTGTGTCATACTATACCATTCAGTGAAAATGAGGCATAAGACCTTATGGAAAGACATATCCCAGAATGGACTGTAGCCATCATCACTACAAAGATAGAGGTGGAGGTGGACTTCTATATTACAGCACAGTAATATCAAGTACTTCTCTCAACCAATGCAACCTCTTCAAAGGGTGAAGGTGCTGACACACCAAGCAGACGGCAAAGAACTAGTGGCGACGAAGGCTGACTCAACTTTTTTCAAGCCAAAAAGGTGCACTTGAACAAATTTCAAAGACTACAGCCGACGGCCAATTACCACACACGTTCTGCCTGCGTGAGAGGAAATCTATTCGTCATTCAAAAAGGGAAACCGGATAAACCGTTGCTATGATACATACAATAAAACAGTGTTTGCCCTCCAGAATCAGCCAGCAGCAGCACATAGCCAGCAGACGAGATGGCTAGTCAGATTGTCCATCTCCACTTTCAGAAGAAACCATGGGCTACCATTCAGTTTCATGTGGTATAAAAACAAGATTCAAAGAGCTATACAGTCCATCAGAATTAATTTAAAGCCTTAATTTGGTGTGGTCAAAGATTCTAAGTCCCGATACTTGGGCTATCAAATCTAAGCTGTCTGGGACAATACAAACAAGTTCTTCCAGTAAATATAGTGTATATATTACACATAAAGAACAGTATATCTGCCTGCACTGTATAAGCACTGTCCTGCATGTCTGTATACTTGCCTGTCTCTATGTACTTTCTTTCTTTCTTCAACTTTCTATGTCTCTCCCTTGGTGGTCCCATCTATTGAGTCATGTTTCATGTTTGATGTCCAGTCATTATCACAATTACATTACCCATTCTATCCTGTTGTATAGGGCTACTGTATGGGCTCTGTGTGTGTTGTACTGTCTCATCTTAAGGCCAATGTAATTAGCAGTCTGACCTTGTGGCACAGGACAGCGCCAGCACTGCTAATGAACCCTAATGACCTCACAGCCCCATGTATGTGTGTGTGTATGAGTGTGTGTGGTTTGACCAGTAACGTCTGCACAGCCTCGATCAGAATGGTTTTCTGTCCGTACTGGCAGGGTTACCGTGCCGTTAATAGGAGCCTTGGTATCCAGTGAAAGAAAAAGATGAACAGAAACATGGCAACTGTGTTTACATCCCACTTAAATGTATTTTCATGATTCGCGATGGAGACTGTAGAACAGTCTGTACTGTAGATTTTAATAAACACTCCTCCTGCCTGAGCTCTGAAAATAAAATGGCACTTTTTTCAGTAATTAATTAATTAATTAATTGTATGCTGTAAAGCACCAATTATGACCAAATGTAACCCTATTCGAATGAATTTACGCTATCCCAGGGCTTAGCAACCTATGACAAGCGTGCCAGGGTGGGCATGCAAAGCCAATTTCAGTGGCACATGAAAAAGCAAATACTTTACTACAAAACTGACATATGTCACTACTTTGTATGACAAATGACGACATGGTAAGCAAATGTAGTAGGCCTTTTCAGCCCATATCCAGGATCAAAGACTTGCCCCTGTCCGCAAGAACTGTTGAAAGGTGCATTTAACATCCAGCAAACTGTTGCACTAACAAATGCACTGGTGTTCAGTGTGGCTGTGGATGAAAGTGGTGTAGACATCCATAATATCCCACATCTCGCAGTCGGCTGGCAACAGACCATTCAAAGACATGTGTGCAGCTGAAAGTATCAACATGTAGACCATGTAGACATCATGCGACTGAGCAGCAAAAGGCAGGAACGGGGTAAGTCCAGTTTACATTTGAACCTCAGTAGCCTACATCACAACATAATTGTGTGCTTTTATTTGTCTTTAATCCCCCAGTAAACAAAAATTAAAACTGAAAAAGTTGTGTGTGATTGCATTTTTGCACAAATTTGACAAAAAGATATATTCGTGATTAACAGATGTTACAAAGATAGAATCTTTCACAGTGCATGACAAAAACAGCCAACATCAAAGAGCACATTTGGCCTTCCCACCATTTCAGTAGGAGATTGAGCCACAAAATGATCAAACAATACATTGTTTACCCTATACATTTTACTTTTACCTGAGCATCATTTTTACACTATTCATTTTCCTGCCTACAGGCAGTGTTGGTCAAGTTACTTTGAAATTATAATACATTATAGATTACTGGTTACTGTCATGGGAGTAATTAGTCATAGTATAATATTACTGTCTCTTAATTGTAATGCTTTACACTACCTTTGCATTACTTTTGAGTTACTTTCACCAAAATAACTGCAGAAGTAGGCTATGACTTGGCAGGTAGCTTGTAAGTACCATCGAATTCCAGCAACAGAAAATAACACTCACAGACTCTTTTTTTTTTTGTGCCGAAATGTTTCGTGGTGTTGGTTAAATTGGTTGGTTAAAAAAAAAAAAACACCACTTAATTTTGGGTTAAAATGTGTTGTAACTCGCGTTACTGAGATTGTAACGGGTAAAACATTACCGACATTTTATCAGTAATGTGCTATATTACTGGATTACAGCAAAAAGGAATAAATAACTGTAATTGCATTCCTTTTATGAGGCGTTACTCCCAACACTGCCTACAGGTCACATAGATTTGAAGTAATAATGATTCATTTTCCTTTGAAATGATTTGAAAGGTTGTTACAGGTCAGTCTGTCGTTAAAGTGCACCTAGAGTATGTAATTTATGCTCAACAGCAGCCACCGTGGCCATACAATTATAATAATGGTGATTGCAAACACATAGCAATGGCACATGTAGAAAAGAGTCCTGAAGTCAGTGAACTGTCATTATTTACCTAAAATTTGATAATACAGTGTAAGACAACATCAGCCACCATGAGCTATTAGTCATTACAGACGAAGTAGCTCGGATCGACGACGGTTCATAGTTCCGACCGGCGCCATTGGAAGTTCCGCCGGGTGTCCCTCACTTTCCGCTTTCTTTGTGTTTATGTCAAACTCCGGTCGCATCGACGAGCAGCAACCCAAACCTCTGAGCAACGTTACACGTGGAAAATGGCAAGTTTTGAAGAAAATTTGGATTGTGCAACAAGCCAGGCCTGCTTGGTTCGTTCGGGGAATGATTGTAAAGATTAAGTTTGAGGTGGAGGGTATTTGCTATGGACAAAATACACACGGCGATACACTGGTAAGAGCAAATTATATTTTAACCATGTATCTAGCTAATTTATATAGCTTATGTTAATATTTTGTGTAAACAGTTAACTTCGTATAATATTATATGTGGCATTTTCATTTGCAGGGTGCAAATGTTCCACCAAAACAAGTTCCTTCCTGAGATCATTTTAAAGAGCCACACTCTAGAGTCTGGAGCTTAGTGCTCCCCAAGACGATTGTGAATGGTTTAAAGAAATGCAAACATCACCTGACCGTTATTATCTCTCCTTGCCAGACCTTCCTCCGCAGCGCTGTGAAGAACGGTCTGGCAATGTGAGACTAAAAGAAGGAAATAAGGAATATCAATAATAAACAGTGGCTCCCCATCCTAAGCCAATGAGGCTAACTCTGTTTGACCCTATGATTCACGCTGCTGAAGTTTAACAACTCAAATAGCAACTATCTTTAGCCCAGCTTCTGTGAGTCTGTGTGTGTGTGTGTGTGTGTGTGTGTGTGTGTGTCCTGTCTCCAGCATGGCCTCAGGCATGTTGTTGCTTACCTCATTAGGCCATGAAAGAATCGCCAGACCACCATCGCACACACCCACGCACACACTGCAAGCTATTGTGCTGTGTGGCAGCACTGCTGCAGTGATTAGTGTCCAAGTCTGTTATAACTGAGAAGGAGTCAAAATTTCAGAGAAGCCATTCACACACTGATGAGCTACATGTCAAGTGTGTGTGTCTTTGTGTAGCCCATACTGTGCACTCGAAGCTAAAAGGATCATTTCTCTTCGTTAGTGTTCGTTATTAACATGTAGCCTGCAGACACAAAGAGACACACAAGTACTCGCTCTACGTGGCCTTGTCCCCTGGGAGAATATATCAGACAGACAGACAGACAAAGCACATGAGTCCAAGGCTTTCTGGAAGAGTAATATCTTGAACTCAAACATATAAACCAAATCAATCTGGCCCGTCCCCAAGAAACCAGAACTAGGACCGAACAATTGTATTTATTCTTCCATGCGTTCATATGTCCATTTCCTTGCTTGCATATAGGGCCATGCTAGTGTAAAGGTGTTATATTGCCAGCAACATCTTCCAAATGCTTCTCCTAAACTTACTCTCTAGCTCTTAATCCCAGCAAGGCCAAAGGCCTAATCTGTTCAGTTTTATATCTGCACATGAAGGACACAGGTGGCATTCTCACCATGGTGACTGACACAGCTGACTCCAGGAAAGTGTGGACCCTCTTCCGTTGGATACTGTTCATGGTTCGATAAGGCCATTTGCTACGAACAACAGACATGCCACCCTGTTGTTATCAAACTGCCTACTGTCACAGCCCTCTGCCGTACCTTGATATCCTATCCATGAATGTCACAAACAGGAAAAAGGTGATAAAGGCCATCCTTCCCACAGCCCAGTGCCAACCTAAACCAGGCCTAACAGTAGACATCTTTCCCTTTGGTTTCAAAGAGACACGCTGGATTGAGCTCACTTCTGCTAAACTGCTAAATATGTTGTCACATGGCTTCTATGAACAAGCATGTCGAGAAAGGTGTAGAATTGACATCATGTAGTGTTGTGTACCATTTCTCTATATTTTAATTTAGACTGAATCATGGTGGAAATAAAACAAGCATTTTTTTAATCAATTCTACTGTTTCAGTGGCGTAACGAGCCAACACCGGGCCCCTAAACAGGATTATCAAGGCAGGCCCCCCTACTACAGCACGTGATAATGGCGCAATGTCCACGAGTAGGCTACCATCAATAGGGCAGGATAGGATCATAGAGACACAGCATCTAAGAGATGAGATGACTGACAAAATCAGGAGTAGCCTACACGCACCACAACAACAACAAAAAAACACTGGTGAATGCGCACCATAACCCATGAAAAAACACAAAGGGCAGTCCCTCCAGGATTTCGTGGCCTTTTATTTAGATTGTTGTGGCCCAAAATGTCTGATTTTGCGATAAAAGTTGCGATGTCTTTTGTATGTTTGTTGCAATGAAGTTGCAGAAAACAAAAGTTTTTTGTATAGTTCTTTAAAAAAAAAAAAAAAAAGGAAACTTGTTTTGGGGAGAATAATAATTATTACTATTAATTAATTACTCTGGGCTGAGATTTCCTAGGAACCTTACCAAAAAGGCTCAGGATGCTGCAAATGTTGGTATAATATGAAAATGGCTGGTGGATTTAAGACAAAAAGTAATAATTTATTGAATGAATCAAATTTGAACATATGTGTCACTGTCAGTGGCTTGTTGATCTTGACATTGTTAGTTAATTTCCAATCCTGGCCTGGGACACACATTCATACGGTTTAATAAAGTACTTATTGGACTTTAACTTATCATTGCACTTACAATAACGAGTGTAGCTGTCCTCAATTTAGGTCATCCTGTACATCTCATCTCCGGTTTTTCCTGCACCCACCGTGTGTGATTTTTGTGTGTGTGTGTGTGTGTGTGTGTGTGTGTGTGTGTGTGTGTGTGTGTGTGTGTGTGTGTGTCAGTCGCGGGGGGAACTCAGCAGCCCAACCCGCTGCAGAGATCAGACAGGATGTAAACAGCAGCAGCTTTCAGTGACTTCAGAGTGAAAAATCGTTCCAGCGTACATTAATGTTAAAATGTATACAGGTTGGCAGGACGGTCTGAAATGTTCTGCACGGTCTTTTGTTGTACGTTTTGTTGGTAAATGTGAGATGTTGGAGTCACACACGTGAAGAGAACGGTCTCTGAAACAAGGAAATTAATTTGACCCGTTCTCACTCCCGCTTGGTCAGTGGCCAAATGTGATAGGGGGCCCGGGCTGTCAATCAACGCGGGCCCCTGATTGGTCTGGGCCTGTAAGCACCGCTTACCCTGCTTACCGATACCCGTCTGTACTGTTTGTTCCCAATGATTAAGCATCACACTACATGCTTGGATCTCACTGGACTCTTTGAAGCAAGACTGTATAACAGTTATTTTGGTGGAATGTGATATGCAGATGATACTAAGCTTCAGATAGTTTGTGTATGAAGGATGCAAACTACACCATGGCTTTCGGGGAGCTCACTTTTTTAAAGGGAGCGATGTTCTTTCAACAACTTCCAGATAATCTTTAACGTCAGAGTCCATTGCATAGTTGTTTTGTTTTTTTTTCTTCACTTTTTATACATGTGAATTGAAATTAATAGCTAACAGATATAATAACTCTAACAGCCCTTTTGTGATCTTTGAGTTAAAATGAGTTAAGTTTTTGATATTGTGCTTAGGGGATACAAATCAGTATCTGGTTGTATTATCACAGATACGGCTACATCGATACACGGACCCTTGCATCGGTTTAAATGGACCAAGATTCGGCTGATGGCCCGGTTCTAACGTTACCGTTAGGAAGGCCAATCAGTGCCTTTGTTTGGGTTTGCAGAAAAAACGTGCCGACTGCTAGGTTTCGTTTTTGGAGTTAGTGGTAAAAGTGGCTAAGAGGAATACATCGTGGATATTGTAAATTGTACTAGTCTAGGGTGACCAGACCTCCCGGTTTGACTGGGACAGTCCCAATTCTGAGTTGCTTGTCCCGAGTTCCGACTAAAGCCTGTCGGGACGCTAAAATGTGCCGCTTTACACCAACCACTATGAAATTGTCCCGGTTGTCAGCGATTACAGCCTAAATATAATATATAATAGTCTAAATCTACATATGATCCATCATTATGAAGATACTAAAAACAGAAATACATGACAATAGGCTGTATAGGCTATGTGTTGTTACAGAGCGATATAGGTGGCTCTGTTAAAGCCAGAGTACTGACACAGAGGTAACAGCCTTTTAAAAATACAGTTTCCTTTGTTTGTTAACTCCTCTACTGACTCTTTATCTGAAAGAGATAAAAGATAATATTGTTCATATCTGTTACTCACACACAGCACTTACTCACTCACATACACACCCAGACACCACCCTCCGAATGGTTAGGGAGGGAGATGATGGGCAGTGAGCAGAGAGCTTAGCAGGTCATTATGGTGTTAGGGGCCTGTCTCCACCGATGATCTCAGTGACTGCGCTAACATTAAACAGCGTTCTTTCAAATGTAGTCAGCCCGGATTGTCAATTCTAAGTATTTACATGAGTGCAAAATGAAATGATGAGATAATCAGCTCCACACTAACAAATAGGAAATTCTCTTCAGCCCAGCGCTCACCTTTGAATAGTTATAGTAGGCATAGAGCAGTTGATGTTGTTCTGAGCTAACTGCGGTGCTTTTATACTAAACATTCACTTCCACCACCTTCAGTTGGTCATCTCTGTGTGGAAGCTATGGTTGATGGTTATGGTGTACGGTTAAGGTTAGGCAACTTAAAGCACTGGGTTAAGGTGGTCATGGTGAAATAATACAAATATCAACACTGACTCAGCATCAGACAAGAAGAGAAGTCAGAATGCTGGTACAGAGCCAAACACTTAAATACTCATTATTTGAACCTCACCCTACTTCCTGCATTAGCGCTAAATGTTGCCCTTGAGCATAATCACTGCATAATCAGCATATCTTCATGCATTCTAGATTTTAACGAAAATTAATGAAAACATGAAAAGAATTAAAAGAAAAAAGCATTAAGCACAACTGAAAACCAGGTTGCTCCCACTGTATTTGGACTGTTTTCTCTTTTATAGATCTTGCTGCAGTTATTTGCAGAAAAACAGGGTGTGTGTGTGTGTGTGTGTGTGTGTGTGTGTGTGTGTGTGTGTGTGTGTGTGTGGAGACACTACTCAGGTCAGGGTCTCAAAGAGAGAAAAAACTAAATTAGATCTCCAAAAGCCTGGTAATAGCTTAAAGCTGCAGACACACACACACACACACACACACACACACACACACACGGAGCGGTAGTAGTAGTAGTGTTATTATTGTAATTACACTGCCAGTTTGTCTGTGTGTCACCCTCATCCCGCCCCTAAATCTGACTGGACAACAAAGTGTTTGAACAGCCAATTAGACCACAGAAATAACCAGTGTTAGTGTCAGCTGGTATTAGTGAATGGGTAAGGTAGGGGTCACCTTGGTGGATGTGTGGCCTAAATCACATTGTCATGACGCACCTTTTCTTTAAAATAATGTTCCATGCAACACTTCTTCTTCCTTCTATTTGCTCCGTTTTGATTAGGAAAAAAAGACAACTAGATTCAGTTTTTCTTTTTCTTTCCTCTGGTTCTTTTTCTGCTTTTGCCATAAAGAAATCTATAGCTGTGTCCCAATCCATGGTCAAAAGCTGGGACTGGAAGCTACTGCCAATTTCCAATTTGGAAACTTAAAACAGAGAAAGACAAATATTTTGCCTGTTTCCAGAGCTGTTTCAGAAACTGGCTCACTTGCACTTTGTTCAAGTGAGTGTGCAGCTCCAGCATTCCCACATTGCATTGTGGGACAATCTTGTCTATCAACATCAGTAGCCAAACCGTGGGGTCTGGCACTGGGCCTTCAACATAGCAAAGTCCTAATGGTTTGGGGTAGTTTTATATTTTATGGCAGTGCTTCTCAAATAGGGGTACGCGTACCCCTAGGGGTACTTTGGAGTAGTGCAGGGAGTACGTGAGATCTTCTTATGTTAATTTAAAATCTGAAATCAAAAAGTCATTCATAAATCCTAAAATAATTGTACACTATCATAATATAGGAATTAGTGATTCCAAACATTTGAAATGTAGCATTTAAATGTTTTTTTTCAGTAACAACATTGGTTAGTTAATCAGACACTGATATGGTGCAGATCTTTATATAGCTAGGCTTTTGTTTTACCAAAAATGTTTTGTGCTGGTCACGGGTGTCTCGTCCATTGATTTGTGCGTTGCTCGCGTAGGAATTTACTTGTCACTCGGCCTGTCAGATTGCCCGCGCCCCCTACCTGCCCATTCACCTCTCATTGAAAATGTATTACTAGGTGCGGCTCTCTGGAAAGGTTTTTGTTGTCCAGCCCACTACAATAGCGAAATGTGATTGGCTGATTCACCTATCAACATGAACCATTCGTTAAAAAAATTACGAAAAGTAAAGCACTGTTCTGCGTTTTTTTTGCTCTATTCTCTACATTGATGTACATCCACCAAAACGACCGACAGATCGCGGTGCTTTTTACCCAACTCAGAGTCACCTATTTTCGGGTAACTGATCCACCAACTACCGCTGCTACAACGGAGGTCTTTAGCCAGCATCACAAAGCTCTGTAGCAACTTAAACAACTAGCAACTGCCGCTCGGCGTCATGGAGCTTGTAGCCAGCCGGCGTGACGGACCACCCGGCATCACGTGACCAGCCGGCGGTCTCCTAATTTCGTAGGATATCATACGTTTTGGTGTGCATACATTTTCGTACGATATCACACGGACCCGTTCATGAGAATGCGTTGAACACACACACACCGGACTTCTGTCTCTGCCATGAAGTTCTAACCGAGCTGTAATCTTTTTCTAGCCTAGAGACAACAACAACTAAATCTGATTGGATAACTTTATTTTTAAGGTTTTAGACACTAACACTGTCATTTCCGAATCAAGTTTGATAGAAAATCAAGCTTAAATTAGAGAATTATCTTTAACTGAAATATGTTAAATATGACATTTAAAATGCTGATATGTTGGGCCTTCTCTGAAGTCCCCAAGGGTTCCCCTCTGATCAACACCACACTCAAAAAGAATAAGCAAACTGATTAACCTGCTTAGAATTAGTATGCTGTAGGAAACTGGGACACTGTTTAGCTAGACACGTAGACTTCAAATCTTTCCTCTTACGGTCATCAAATGACCTGGTAACAGTGAATATACAAGAGCCTTTTAGATTGATTCCATGAGGAATGTGGAAAACTGACAGGTCTATGCTGGATGACATTTATTCATGACACAGCTGCACGTGTGTGTAGTTACAATGAAACATTAAAGTGGCCATATTATGCTCATTTTCAGGTTCATAATTGTATTTTGAGGTTGTACCAGAATAGGTTTACATGGTTTAATTTTCAAAAAACACCATATTTTTGTTGTACTGCACATTGCTGCAGCTCCTCTTTTCACCCTGTGTGTTCAGGTCTCTGTTTTAGCTACAGAGTGAGACCTCTCACTGCAGTAACATCTTTGTTGGCAGTCGCACATGCTCAGTAGCTAGGTAAGGATCACATCATCTAGCTGTTTGTTTCTACAACTTCAGTAGTACAAGGCAGGATTAGCTGGGAGACTTCTTCTAAACAAGGGCACACTTCCAACTTTGCGTGGAATACCTGCAGAACAGGGACATGGAAGTAGTTCTTTTGTAGATTATGGTGAACTAGTGTGTGTTGTAGCAGTGTTTTGCTATTCAGAACGAGCTAGCATGCTAGCGCCAGCATGCTACGGTTAACCACCTCGTTTCGGCTAGTGACGTAAAAAGCCCTGCCAATTTTGACCAGCTCCCCCGGAGACTGAAGGCAGGACACATTCAGAAACCCATATCTCACTCAAAACAGCATGGAAGTTTTTTTTTTCCAAGTTTGTATGTGTGTGGAAGCACCAGAGACACAAAATAACACCGCCTAATCCCAGACAAAGTGATTTTTTCATAATATGGGCACTTTTCTGCTGACAGAAGCATTAAATAATTATCTCAAAATTCCTGGAATTCATCAGAATCCTACACATTGCATCACAACAATTTGCTTTTATCTGTAACCAACTATTTATCTTTTTATTTACCTTCCATTCCCCCATGTTTTTCCCGCCTCTTTTGACATATGTGGATATGGAGGACATTAATTTATATGATTGATATGCCTCTCCTACTGTCCTCATTCTCCTCCCAACTGATCTATGTGAGAAAATATAACACAAGGGACACTTCCATTACCATTCCTCCATGTTCATATTTGTATAACTTCAGCACTGAAGAAGCATTGTTCTCCAGTGTTCAGAAGGTTTTTGCTTGTTGAAAACAAAATGTCTATTTTGAATGCTAACCAGTTATTACTACTTTCTAATGCACACTTACTTCTGCTCTTCTTGTGTTTTTAGACAAAAATAGGGTGAATAACCAATGTGATGTCAGTTATTACAAGAACACAGCAACATGTCATGTACATTACTTTATTTTTAAAAATTCAATTTGAGCATTCTTTCGAAATTGCAGCTTTTACTGATCACTGACACACATAAAAAATACTGTTTCCAGTTCCTGTCTTCCCACAGGAGTGAGTCATCGTCGCAGTGACCCATGTTGAGTTATCTCTGACTGTTCAGATGGGGGAGAGATAGAGGAGAAGATAAATGTGAGAAACACTGCAGTTTTTTTTATGGGATTTTTGCCATTGCACTATAACTTGTTTGTAATGTATAATTTAGCAGGATAACAATTGTCTTAACATATCTGAAACATCTGTATCGATTGTAATGACGGCAAGGAGCAGATTTTTCATCTTCAGAGATGTTTGAAATGTTACGCCACAGAAATGTAACATTTCTTACATATGAGTTGAAATTATCTGGGCTCAAACCATTCACTGATTGCAGTCCGATTGAAACAGCGCAGTGTAACATTATCATTGTTTGGAAATACAGTGCAGGCTTTTTAAACGAAAAGACATTTGCAAATCAAAACCAAACACTTTTGAAAATGGTCAGTAATAACAATAATAAAAAGGCTAAAACAGTCTTTCCCAAAGTGGACCCATATTTATAGGGTCGCCATCTTGTCAGAGTAAAATACATAAGAATGCTATGACATGTGAATTTATTTTGCTTATTAAAATAGAAGATGAGTGTTGTTGTATGCTACGCTGGTCTGTTCAGCTCAGATGCTGTGTGTGGGGCTTGACCTGAAAACGAAAACGTGTTCACACGCTCTCTGGCTGGGGTAATGTTGAGGGTGACTTCTGTGATTCCATTTCTCTCGATCGCGTGCATGATGGATGCATGTTGAAACAAAACTACCACTAAGAGTTTATAAACATTGCCATTTGAAATGCAGATGAGAGGCCTCAATGTGATTATATGGAGAGGTGCAATGCAATTCATTTCATATGCATTTCAAATTCATGTTCAAGCTTGTTGTGTCCTTTATTAGCACTTTGTAAATGTAAAAATGATGGCAATTTATGGTGTAATTTTGTAAGTTTGGGTACCAAATATCCCTTTTGGGGCTCAAGCTGAAAACATTTGGGAACCCCTGGCCTAGAACATTAAAAGAAAGACACGCACGCACTCACACAGACACACACACACACACATTGAGTCACACACACATTGAGCAGCTAATAAACTTGTTTTTATGAGGATCAGGCGACTAAGGCCCATGATCTTGAGTGGAGGAGACACCAGGCCAAAGGAAGGCCACCCAGCTTTTATGTCCTGTCTGGATAATCAACCTAGCAGCCGGGCGAGGCAGACCAAGCTGCCAAGCTTTACAGCATAAAGATGACATACAGGAAGCATTCTGAACCGCAGATGATGACCAACAGAAGTTCTTCTTATATTAGTTACAATGTTATTTTCTGTCTCAAATCCAAGCATTTCATTGTAGTAGTATGTGTGCAGTTTGGATTCATTTTGGATGGCTACTTTTAACACGGCACATTGTTAGAGTTGGGATTTTTTTGACTGCTGTTAAGAGTGTTTGTTTGGGTTCCATGGTTATAACTGAGAATAATTTAGGAGAAAAGGTCTTGTGTAAGGTATAGTTTGATTGATACAGTATATGGGCCCTTGTAATCAGCAAGACTAAAGCTCAAAGCTAGGCTTAAGCTAGTGGCTCCTCAAGGCTGCTAAGTTCATAACACCCCACAATGAGAATGTGCTGAACAAAACAGTTAAAGGTCCTATGACGTGCTGCTTTTGGGATGCTGTTATATAGGCCTCAGTAAATGGACTGTTTTTATATAGTGCTTTTCTAGTCTTAACAACTACTCAAAGTGCTTTTACATCATACAGAAACCATTCACACACTGTGGCTGAGGGTGCCACCTCTTCAACAGATAAACACTCACACACAGGGTTCCCAAAGACACTTCAACATGGGACTGCAGGGCCAGGGATTGAACCACCAACCATCTGATTGGCAGGTAACCACTCTACCACTGAGCCACAGCCACCCCAAGACTGTATCTGAAGTCTTTTTCCCGAAATTCAGCCTTGGTGCAGAATTACAGCCACTAGAGCCAGTCCCACAATGAGCTTTCCTTAGGACGTGCCATAGCTTTAAATAGTAGCTTTAAATGCTATTGAAGAGGAGAGAGGGGGGGCAAGGTGGAGGGTGGGGGTGTGGCCTTGACCAACTGCCATGTTTCGCTTGTTTGCAAGCGATGATGTCTCTCTCTCTTTCTCATGGGTGGGCCAAATTCTCTTGGCAGGCAAAGCAGAGAAAGGGGAGGTAACCTTTCCCCTTATGACTTCATGAAGAGAAGATTCCAGATTGGCCCATCTGAGCTTTCATTTTCTTAAAGGCAGAGCAGGATACCCAGGGCTTGGTTTACACCTATCACCATTTCTAGCCACTGGGGGACCATAGGCAGGCTGGAGGAACTCATATTAATGTTAAAAAACCTCATAAAGTGAAATGTTCATGTCATAGGACCTTTAACATACAATGTCGTAGGTTCTACCAGTTGGGTGAAAACTCGGTAACACTTTAGGTATCTACATAAGAGTGACATGACACTGTCATGACAGTCATGACACATGAACCTAACTCTAACCCTAACTTGTCATGACAAAAACCGAATGACACTTACTTAAAAGAAGCGTTATGTCAGA
Organism: Sander vitreus; assembly: GCF_031162955.1. Classification (NCBI taxonomy): domain Eukaryota; kingdom Metazoa; phylum Chordata; class Actinopteri; order Perciformes; family Percidae; genus Sander; species Sander vitreus. The sequence goes on from NC_135856.1 coordinate 35,723,748, forward strand.
AACGTTTATGACTTGTTTATTATGTTTATGACACGTTCACAAGTGTAACCGAAAACTCTAATGTCTATCCTGAGGGTGGTGCACAAGGCAAAGCCATGGGGTCATTAAATCAAAAGGCTTTATCCTTTTTGGAGTAAAACTGTTATCAGTAAGGGATAAGAGCCAGTCAGTCATTATTGTGGATTAGGACCCCAACAGGTTGATGCAGGACTGTGACGCAGAGCGGACACTATCCCGCTTATTATACGACTATTAACTAAAAAAAATCCATTTGACACAAAATATTGATTTCAAAAATATTTTATTGGTGTCAGTATTTGACAACGGGGTAATGAGAACGAGTTGTTGAAACTGGTCAGCCCCTCCCTTCGGGATCATATCTTGCTGGTTGGCTTATTGCTGACGACTTTCTCAGCTATGCACTGCACGTTGCCCAGGCTTTTGGCCCGGGCTAGGTGCTCATACAAAGGTTTCCCGCTGATAACGCCTGCGTACTGGTCGGGACGGTTAACTTTATAGCTGATGAGCCGCTCACCTGGCTTCTGTGGGAGAGTGGCGCTGCGCCAGGTTTTCCCTGTGAGTGTGAGCGGTATGAGCTCTGTTTGAGCACCGATCTCCCATGGAAGTCCAAACCCTGGTGGTGCACAGTGCAGATAGGCAGCAATTAGCCAGGCAGTTGTTAGCCTAGTCAACCTTGGTCATGTCAACAGAAGACTTTATCAATTGAAGGGTTTTTATTTATGTAAGTCAACTTCCAACTTCATGGTCACTTTCAGTTTTTTCTTTTTATTAAATTTGCAAACACTTCTAAAATCCTGTTTTTGCTTTGCCATTATGGAGTATTGATTGAAATTCTTTTAGCATAAGGCTGTCACATAACAAAAAGTAAAGGGGTTTGAATACTTTCAGAATTCGCTGTACACAAACTACACCCTCTCCAGCTATTTCTGTTTGCCCCATGCAGACCATTTCCCATTTATCTGCTCCCCCCACCCTTAGGCCAGGCTAGTTTCTTAATGTGGAAAAGCTCAGGGTGATTCCTTACTATTTTTATGGCCACATTCCAGCCCATATATCTGCCACACAACTCGTCAACTGCACTGCACTGCACCGCTCTGCACTGCGAGTGTGTGTGTGTGTGCGTGTGTGTATGCAATGCTCTGTAGTTCCCTTCCTCCTCCTGAGGCACGGAGATAAAAAACTGTATTACACTACTTTCATCCAAATGTGTTTCCTTATAGCTTAAATCATGGGTATTTGCGACTGTGTAATATAGGTAAATGATTGTGCATGTTTTCATGCATATGCATTTTCCTTACGCACATGCAATTTGCTGTTTATATGGTTTAATGTGTGTCTGCATACAGGTAGAGGTACAAGCATGAGTGTGCTTATAATGGGGGTGTATTAAAATGTATGTGTTTGGACAGATAAGGAGTGTATCAGTTGGTTTAGTAGCAGGAAGTATTTGTCATAAGGGAGTCTGACAACCCTGGATACCGAATCCAGGTGGTGATTTATCACACACACACACACACACACACACACACACACACACACACACACACACAAGTACACTTACACACACAAATGAAGTGAGAGGCATATTTTGTAGGGAGGAAAACAGTTTTATTGGTTGCTGAAACATCAGAAAGCCAGCTGTTTCCAAAGACAGAGTGAGGAATTAAGACATTTTAGTGTTCTCAGTCTAGTTTCTTGGTTGCATGTCAGTTGTTATTTCAGTTACACTCAAAATTTCACTGTTTCCAGGTGAAAACCTTGTAACTCTACCTTCCGCAAATTCCATGTTTCAATCACAGGTACTTTATGAACAGCAGCATATTAGGGCTATGGTACATATGGTACAAGGAAAAACATCTGCTGTACATATCAATATTGGGATCTGCATATAAATCATAATTTATTGAATTTTTATGTCAGAACATAACAAGAAAAATAAAGAAAACCACTGTTTGCTCCTAGCCCACACTGGCAGAAACCCAGATGCCAGTCAAGTGTGCCCCTGCCCAGTGTGTTGGGGGTGTGCCAAATGCACGCTTGGTAATTTAGTGGCCAGGTTCACCTATTTCACCTGTGGCATTCTGGGTGGGATCAGAAAGAATACATTATAATACATTATAGGAGGCCATGTACAGGCTGTGACAATCATGGCCAGTCACATTTGCCATCTTCATCCCCTGTTAACTCTGGGCTTTTCGTGTCATGATGTACTGAAAGTTTGTACTTTCCGCAAAGGGAAACTTATTATTGTTTAGGAGTTTCAAATATGACTGCATCAGCTCAAATGTCCTTCCAAAAGCAGATGATGTCTCTTTTTAAGTTCAATTTACTTTTCTCGACATGTTAGCGATCCAACAGTGCATAATAGTGCACAATTTTATTTGTCATCACAGTTCCATACAATCTGCAGTGAAATGCCACCATAGTGCCATAGATACAATGAGAGTAAAATATGGAAGTGGAAAGTGGACCAGTGGAAATGCCATGTGTAGTTGTGGCTTGACAATGTGCTTTATCACTCCAGTTAGACCTTCAGATGGCTGTAAAGAAAATCTGCTGTGCTCCCGTCATAATTAGCGTAAATATGGGTCGTAATTGCTGCTTGAACAAACGACCTACAGGTTTGGGGAGGACAGTCTCAAATCATAATATACCAGCTCATCTCTGCATGCAGAAGTCTGTTGACATTTGTTCCGTCTTCATTTTGTTATTCTTTTTCGCGTTCCCAATTTGCGCCATGTCCCGCCATAATGTGCTGTGATTGGCTGCTTCTATTGTGCTGCGACAACACATTCTCACTCCCATCGCATAAAATATAGACGCTTTGTCAGGTTCCTTTGGCGTTGTTATTGACACTAAAAGTGGCCTTTAGAGTCATATCTAAATGCGCTTTATCTAAACGCGCTTTATCTAAACGCGCTTTATCTAAACGTGCTGGGTTGGGACTATTGGTGTCACTTTTGATGCAGTTAGGTTTAGGAAAAGAAGAACGGGACAGTTGGTTTCAGGAAACGTGACACGCGGGACACAAACCCTGGTCTCCTGCATGAAAGTCCCATGTTGTTTGACACCATCCCAACCAACCTCCCTACGTTGAATTTCGGGCTTTAACACTACTCGCTACCGTTGTTGCTCTTAATGCTACGCCATCTTCAACCGCCGTGTAGCTGCTGCTCTGCCCGATGCGTTCTACACACACGCTGAAGGGTGCTTTTTGCGTTATATCTGACACTGACAACCACTGCCCAAACGTCTATATTTTACCCTCTAAACCATAATTTTTTCCAGGACAACTTGGCTTTCAGGATATGTATGCTTCATGGATATCATATTTATGTATACATTGTTATATGACTATAAAGACAATAGAAAGACTAAACGGAAATTAAATCTCACAGAAATGTATTGTAATCACACATAGAACAATACAATAACTACTTTTGGCGTGTTCTCCCACGTTTTGGAAATCAGACAAAAATAAACACTGTAATAAACACAAATGTAAAACTATTTATTTTTTATGATTTCTTCCCATAAAAGTCTATACCCTTTTTTATCCAAAAAGTTAGTTGTGTCATCTTCAATGCATTTTCTGTCTGCTATTGGACATCAAAAGGCCAAATCACACTAATTTCAACCTCCAGGCTTCATTCTGGCATCTCTTTATCTACAGTGTGTCTGCCAGGACCTTACAATACACACACACACACACACACACACACACACACACACACACACACACACACACACACACACACTGCTTGGGTTGTCTATTCGCTTAGCAAACGCAATCCTGATATGACTTCATGTGATTGGTCGACACAGCTGTCAGTCAAAGCGTCATCAACCAATATGGCATACGCAAATACGTGAGTTTTTGATACAAAAAGATTACTAAATACAGTAAATTGCCGTTCAGTCGTGGATTTATCGCCCTGGTATGTATTGTGCAACGTCTCTGAAAACCCACTGAAGCTCAGGACGGATTACTAAGCTTCTGGAAGGGCTACAAAGGCACGGAAGCATGTGTTGTAAAGGTCCGGCTATTAGCTACAAAGCTAAAAACACGGCGAAAGCCTGGGTTTAAAGGTTGCGCAGCAAAACTAAGATTAAGTGAGTTTATTTTTTGACCACAACATCCATGGATCGACTCCTGACTGGGGGACCTTTGTTGCTTTTCTGAGTGTCAAAGGCAGGCAAAAGCCAAAACATAATCTTTAAAAAGGAATAGTTGTGATTCTAAGATGTTTATTCTCTTTCATCTCTGCCACTAGCCCTACTCACCTACTGATAAAAGACAGACACACACACACACACACACACACACACACACACACGCACGCACACACATGATCTGCTCACGTTCTAATCTGGCATAACCTTAACTGTAGGAGTAAAATATTAAATTCCTAACTATAAAGACATATTCTGTGTTGACTTGCTTTTGGTTGGTATGCGTCCCATGTGGCCAAGCATGGCATTGAACTGTTGATAAATTGGCACCCGTTGATGCAACCCAGTCTCACGGCAGTTCGTGTAAATGTCACGTTATTTTTAATCTATTGATACGTGTTCACAGGCACGTTTTTCTCGTTTTTTACGTGTAAAGGATGCCTCACATGCTGGGAGGCGGCCGCAGGCGGGAGACGGCCGGGAGACAGCCAAAAAGGATGCCCCATATGCTGGGAAGCGGCCGCGAGACGGCTGCGGGGGACGCGCGACAATAACAGGATGGCAGAGGTTGGATTTAGGAAAAACCCTACGGGGAAAGGGCGCCTCACACGCCATGAGACGGCCACGGGGGACCCGCGACAATAACGGGACGGTTGTGATTAGGAAGACTACGGGAAACAAAACGCCTCATGTGGGACGCGAACCCCGCTTGCCCGGGTGAAAGTCCTGTGTTGTAATTTTCGGCTCTTTATACTACTCCCTACCATTTTTGTGCTGTGGCCACGAAATATGCTTCCCATTGAAATACATTACTTCACATTTTCGTACTGGCCACCACGTAAAAAACGTGCCCGTGAACACGTATCAATAGATTACAATAACGTGACATTTACACGACCTGCCGTGAGACCTGGCTGGTTGATGGCATTATTGTCATTAGTACCAGCTGTACACATTGCATGCAGCTTCAGGACACCAAGAGCCAAAATATTTTTTTCAATTCAGTTTTAGAATAAGTTACTTGTTTATTTCATTCAAGTGAAAGTTTAAGTGTATCTAATTGGTTGTTATAATGTACTCACATACACTAACACAACTGTGATTTAATAGACTCCAGAAAGAAGCCATAGCATTGACATTTTGGCAAAAATGAACATCAACTCAAAATGTATGTTATAATAGAGATGTCCCTCATTCTTTTTTGTCTCTGCAGACGGATGTGCTTATAACAGTCTTTCAGCAGTAGGCTAACTCAGCAGTGAGCAGAAAACAGTGGTGCTGTTATTATAAGAGAAATACAAAAAAAACAATACACACGTTGCCTCCAAAGGTATTCACTCCCCTACACCCAACATCACAGACCATGAAGGAGCCATCATACGCGGTGTCCTTACCATTGTTCATGACATCAACCACCCTCTAAAACCACACTTCACATTGCTGCCATCTGGCCGCAGGTACAGGACTCTGAGGTGTAGAAGGACTTATTGGCAGAAGTTTAGTTTAGTTCCTTCTGCCATTGCACTAGCCTGGTCCTACCAGACTCTCGTACATTTCATTTGTACAGAGTGTCTGGCCACTCTCCATTGACAAGTGTTAACTTCCTTGAAGGCGGGTACTCTGTTAAAGTTTAAAGCTATTGGATCTGCCCAGAACCACTCTGGATCTGCCATAACCAATCGCTAATGTTTGGTCGTGACGTACGTCATGCGCATGTGCAACAAGAGGGGAGACCGACAACTATCGGCTTATATTTAGCATTAGCATCGCTAGCATTAGCCTTAGCCAACTCCTTCACCACTAACGGAGCGAGCTGGAAAATCTAACTTTTCCCGAACCCCGTGGGGAGGAGGGCCACAACATTCATGGCCACCAACAAAACTCAGCAAATATTAGCCTCCAGAGTCCACTCCCAAGCCACGGCTACCGTTGACAGTGAGACAGTCAACTCAATTCAAGTGTGTTTTATTGTCATTTCAACCATATACACGAAACGTTTCACCGTGGCTCAAGTGGTGTTACACATTTAAAATATATAAAAATGACATTATATAAAAACGACATACAAAACAAGCTACATTTAGTGCACACACATTATAGGCTCCCTTATAAGTTCAGCTAACGCATACTAGCATTAGCGCTTGGTGGGCTGTAAACACAGAGTATAAACAGCCTTAAATTAGCGTGGAATGTAGAATGGTCAGCATTTAACAGTCACAAACTCTACCAGCAGTTAGTTGGATACAAGCACCCCATTTCTGCACCAGTCCGTTTTAACACAGCCCACCTCCACTAGTTTTACCTGGCGACAGAGCAGCCGGCCTGGTACCTGGATAGTCCGGTACACTGTTGTTCAGCCATGTTTCCACGACAACAAAAACACAGCAGTCTCTGAACTCGCGTTGGGAGTTTCATTTAAGTTGGATGTAGTCCAGTTTGTTGTCTAATGAGCGAACACTTGCGAGCAGGATTGATGGAACAGGTGGCTGGCTAGCGCTAGCTTTCCACCTAGCTAGCTCATAGCTCCAGCCCTCGTTCCACGTTTCACCGCTGAGGATGTCTCCTTACCGGCTAGCAGCATCGAGCAACACTGCTGGCTAAGGTGCTGGTCTCCGTAGCAGGCGAAGCTCACGTAGTGTGTTGAGTATTCCGTCTGTAATAAAGTGTCCTGCATATTCTCCGATCTGTACCAATGTATCCCGGTGGTACACATGTACGGTAGTTTGAATGCACATAGTTGTTGTAAAAGTTTTCTGCTGAAAAGACGGAGCCTGTTTAGCGAAGCTTCAAGATGGCTGATACTCGTTTTGCTTCGGCAAGTTTCGGGTAATGATGACAGTCCAACCCCCTATGGGCGGGTTGAAAACATGCGGAAGTAGCTCCTACTGGCTGTAGTCCATTGCCTCTGGGCAAAAAATCTTCCGATGATGCAAAAATCGTTGTTTTCCGTCATCGGAAGATTTTTTCCAGACCCACAATACAGAGATCTCTCGTCTCAGGGGGACATGAGGGAGGGAAGCACGGTCACTCAAAAATACTACCGTGTATCTACTGATACAAAGCTTAATGCTAAATCGGTGAAGTATCCCTTTAAAAAAACAAAACACCACTAAAATGCGTTGTAACTTGCGTTACTGAGATTGTAATGAGTATAATATTACCGAAATTTAATTAGTAATGTGTTATATTACTGCGTTACAGCAAAAAGGAACACATTACTGTAATTACGTTACTTTTGTAACGCATTACTCCCAACACTGGCTGTTAGCTAGCGGGGCTTGAAGAAAGTAGCTTTGCTTCCCAGTCTTGGTACCACTGGGGCTAGCTAGAGCTGAATCCAAGGGGACATCTCCACACTCGCACAATGTCACTGCTTTAGGTGAGTATTTACAGTAAGTAAGTGGTGCTGCCTTTGTACTTTACAGCAGCATTTATATTTGATTTGTAGGAATTCTTGGAACGTGTAAATCTCTGATGTGACACAGACCAAACTTCTTAGTAGCCTAAGTGGCAGTGGTAACCCTAATTATGAAAGATTTATGGTTAAATGTTTATGACAGTATTTCAAACTGAAGGTTTTACATTAGAAGCATGATTATCAATGCAATTACAAAAAAAAATTGTATAACTCATTTTGATCACCACCACTTACTCAGCAAGTCCCTGGGAATAACTTTAGAGATCCATTTACTGTTGTGAGAAAATAGAGATGCAAATTATTTCAAAAGTGTTTTTGAAAATAATCTTTGTCATTCGAGGATTGTGCTAAAGCAGAAACACTGTAAACACTAGGGTGAGCAGCTAAGTGAAAGTGCTTTGGCCATGAGCTATTTGAGATAATCATCTGTGTGTGTGTGTGTGTGTGTGTGTGTGTGTGTGTGTGTGTGTGTGTGTGTGTGTGTGTGTGTGTGTGTGTTATGTGTGTTATGTGTACGCCTCAGGCTACTGCAGGTGATGTCTGCACTAATGAGGCTGCAGTTGATGTAATCTCTGTATTAGTTGTCAGTCAGTTTACAGACAGGCAACCAATCTGTCTGCCTATTTGCCTTTTTCTTTTCTGTTCACTCCTCCATTATCATCTCCTTCCTCTCGTCTTTCTGTTATCCTTGTGTCTGTTCTTTGATGCATTGGTCTAAAGCTATACAATTTCTAATCTAGGGTGACCAGACATCCCGGTTTGACCAGGACAGTCCCAATTTTGAATTGCGTGTCCCGAGTCCCGACAAAGCCTGTCGGGACTTATGACATTGTCCCGGTTGTCAGCGATTGCATGGCCATTCTCTCTCATATTGCTCTGGTTATGAGGAGCAATATGAGAGAGAAATTTGGTGATCATTGATCGTTGTTTAGGTACATTAAACCACGTTAAGCTTTTTCCTTACAATAGCCTCAATGAAGCAGAAACGCTTAATGTCAGATAACGTCCATAATAATTGGACTTTGGGTTACATTTTTTGACAGTTTTCAGTGGTTATGAGGAGCAATATGAGAGAGAAATTTGCTGATCACTGATCATTGTTTAGGTACATTAAACCACGTTAAGCTTTTTCACGTTAGGACTTAAATAAAGCCCATGACAACCGTGGAGAGTTAACCCACAGCCGCTCCGCTGCCCTGCTGAAAATGTGAAGCAGACACTAGTCACACGGGTCAATTTTTCCTGACACCTGCACGCAATTTCACAGTAGGCTTTCAGCCAACAAATTGATTCTTGAGCAAATTCACTCCTATAACAAATATACAGAATTAATGTTTCCAATATGGAAGCTGAATGAATTCATGCATGAATTAATTGATGTAGGCTATGTATTATTATGCATTATGTAATTAATGATTTATGTGTTACTGCATTCCTTAATATTCCATGAATCATAAGGAATTGACGTGCTCATAGTGTCATGAATTCTGCTTCCTAAGTTCATTTTCTGCCTCAGTTTCTGTTTTCACCTGTGAGTCTGTGTTTTTCTGGGAGTTCCTGAATGCATCCTGTCTGGTTGCCTGGCGACGAAGCAAGGCGGGAGAAGCTGCATTCACACTCACCTGTATCGCATCTGCAGTCTGCACACCTGGTCCTGATCATCACCTCTCCACCATTTAAGCCATGAACTGACATCCATTCCCTGCCGGATCGTTATCCTCACCAGTATGTTTGCTAGAGTGTCTGTTAGAAAGTTTGAGAAGTTTGTTCTGTTCTTTTGTGACGTTTACCGTTGCTAATCAGCCTGTTCCTCTGTCTACAGTTTTGTGAGCTGGAAGATTCTCTCCATCTCCGTCTGGCCGTCTGCATCACCATTATTACTGAGTCTGCATTAATCCATCAGCCGACTCAATTCCACCCACTGCCTCACCAGCTGGACTCCCCTGCTTCCACATATCAAAACCAAATAAATACTTACCTTTTTTTCCGTTCTACTTACCTTGTCCTTGTCTGCTTTTGGGTTCCTGTCCTAGTGAATCGTGACACATAGTCTGTCATTCGTGACCATACATGAACAACACAACTGAAGCATTAGGTATGCGGGCACATCATTATGAATTATGATTTATTAAAGTGATGGTTCGGAGTAATTTCACCCTACTAGGGTCCTTTGCACCTTGACCTCGAGCCAAACAACCCCACCCAGAAGTTTTTTTTCCCTTGTTATAAAGTTGGTCGAGTTAGCGTTATCAGCTGGTTAGCTTAGTGCAGGCGCTAACGGATCCAGGTTTGTATCTCGTAAATTACCCCACTAATAATGCCCAAAATGATACCAAACTTCTACAGTAGTACAAATAGGTTATGTACTCATAAAACGATGGATTGGAAAGTTTGTAAGTACACCAGGAGTTTATTTAAATATCACTTGCCTGCTGGCTTCTGCTCTCTGCTGCTACTGCTACCGGGCAGCAAGAGTGCAGATATAGATACAACAAAAATATTTATTAATTTAACTTATTTTTTAAAAGTAAGTGCTGTAGTACAACCAGCAGGAGACAAGTTATAATTGAGGTAAGTTTGGAGACACTACCTTATGTAATCATTAAATTAATTAATATTTTTGTTGTATCTCTTTTCGGTGTTGTAATTTGTAGACGTGCCTAAGCACTCTTGCTGCCCGGTAGCAGTAGCAGCAGAGAGCAGAAGCCAGCAGGCAAGTGTTATTTAAAAATCCTGGTGTACTTACAAACTTTCCAATCCATCATTTTATGAGTACATAACCTATTTGTACTATTGTAGAGGTTTGGTATCATTTCGGGCATTATTAGTGGGGTAATTTACGAGATACAAACCTGGATCCATTAGCGCCTGCACCAGTGCTCGAATTACGTGGGAGCCAGAGGGAGCCGAGCTCCCATAGAGTGAGAGCAACAAAGTCAAAAATCTCTCATATCTGAAGGTGTCTGCCATATGTGGCAATGTAATTTAATCTTAAACAACGCTCATTATCCATCCCTGAGCGGTCTCTTACCATTAAAGACGTTAACTTAAATAAATTACCACCAATACATCTTAAATATAAATATCACTGTCAGTCGAACAGTCGAAAAAAGGCCAACTACGCCAAATTCATATTCGGCCCTGACAAGTTTCGGTTTTACCACCAAAAAACAAAAAATAGTTTATGTTGATATTTAATGATTTAGAATCAGAAAATATGGCCCTAGCAACAGCTAGTTCTAGCCAGGCGCCTACTAGCTCTACCGAGGCAGAGGACGTTGTGGCTACTACAACCAGTCGTCATGATGTTGCTGCTGGGGCACTTACCAATGACGAGGAGGAATTGGACGGAGATGAAGAGCCTGGGGAGACGTGGTCTGGGTCCGGGTCCGATATGATGGAGCTGAAGCACCTGCATAGGTGCTGCACATTTGAACGTTTACAAACTCAGAAACTAGATTACAGTAACTGCTTTCGATCAAGTTTTTTGTCTATTTACATAGGTGTTCATTGGGCTACATGGTTTGACAATGGTTGACTGAAAAAGTCCTGTTTGCTGTTGAACTTGCGCTTCGCCTCTTCTATGTTGATTGACAAAGCCAATATACATAATGCAGCCTACTTCAATGATTGTGTGAACTGATCTGTAGCTATCCTCTGCCATTCAGAGCTCCGGAAAGTTCCCAGATATTTTTGAAACACCTGTCAGCAATCTCTGATGGCGGAATATTCAGTGAATAGGCTACCCGACAACATCTCAGTGCAAATTCCAAAATTGTTCGTCTATTTATTTCCACGGTTCAACACATGAGACGACTGAACACCCAGGTATTGTTATCACTACGTGTACATTATAAGACTAGAACATAGTTTGGCTGTGCAATGACTTTATTAATTTCTGCCAGTTAGTGCATTTTCCCCGTGTATAAGTTAAAGACTACATGCATTGTGTTTGACACTGAGGATATCTGAGACGGTGGTCTGGTTCAAATGAGTTACGTTTTATTTCATTGTGAAATTGAGAATGACACTCAGACTAAATTGTTTCAATGAAATGAAATAAGGACAAAGGAGGAAAAATCTGTTGTGTGCGTGTGTCAAGTTATAGCCTAGGTCTACTGTGCGCATATACTGCGCAAAAGCACCACTCGCGCCTTGTTAGGCTATAGATGTGCGGGGTGCACCAACTTTTTTTTTTTTATGAGATAGAGAGACCCCCTTAAAGACAAAAAGATAATTCGAGCACTGGCCTGCACTAAGCTAACCAGCTGATAACGCTAACTTGCCCAATGTTCGATCCAGGTGAAAAAAGCTTCTGGGGGGTTGTTTGGCTCGAGGTCAAGGTGCAAAGGACCCTAGGGTGAAATTACTCTGAACCATCACTTTAAGCATAAAAAATGCGGTCATCACTGCGCAAATTCTGATTTGAACACAACTTGTGCATAATGATCTTGTACCCACCTTACCTAATGCTTTAGTTGATGTGTTGTTCATGCATGAGGTCATGAATGAGAGGCTATGAACTCATGTCAATTCCTGATGATTCATAAGATATAAAGGAATGAAGTAATGCACAAATCATGAATTAATTCATGCATGAATTCATAATTCATGTAGTGTTACCATAACTTTAGTTCAAGCCTGTGGCAGCAGTTCCAAATAATTCATTTAGTGCCATGCAATCAAAAATACCTTTTCACAAAGTTTTTCACAAGTTCAGTGGGTGAATTTTCCAAAAGAATGCTTTAATTCTGAAAAATAAAGTTGGTCCAACACAAAACTCACTCAATGTCTTTTAATATTATTTCTTAGATATGTAGGCTACATACCAAGAACATTCATGAATATTAACTGAGATACCCCATTATGTTGTGAGCAGTAGGCCTATGTGAGCTGTTGGCAAAATTGTGTCTAATCTGTCTGTGTCTATGTCTGACCTGGGCTGGCACATGTTCACGTTAAAAAGGCTGTGCGTGCACGAGCACTACAGTCACGCACAAGTGTCCCGGTTTTAGTCCTAATAATTTAATCTGGTCACCCTATTCTAATCTCAACAATATAGTGCTAAACTATGCAACTTCCATATACTGAGGGCCCATTGTGGTACAGATGGATAACTGGGAACATATAAGTAAAGCTTACTGCCCTTTATGAGAAGGCCAAAATTAAATACTAGCAGACACTCACACCCATGGCTTTCGAAAGGCTTTTACCACGGGTGATCATTCTGCCTTCAGGGAAGTCTTCTCAAGGGTTATCAATAGGTGTAGGTCCATCCATCATTTTTATCCACTTCAAACATCAGATGACGTGATTCTTTTCAGTTAAACAGATGATGCTGAACTGAGAACTGAACCCCCAAGCAAAAAAGCTAGCTAACTAGCCAGCCGGCTCATTTTCTGTAACCAGTGAAAGCATGTTGGGTGGAATTAGCAAGTTAGCTAACTAACCACCTAACAAGCTATTAAACAAGCTACCAAACAAGCTAGGTAACGTTATATTCGCTAACATAGAGTGTTTAGTGTGTAGGTAGTGGACCAAACCATTATGAGGCAAGGAAGGGGTGGCTCAAGATGTTTTTAAGCTATGTTTGTATTTTTTACATATATTACATTATTTACAATACACAGCATGTTTTTTAATAATTTTTTAGGGGGACACACCCTCAGATGGGGTGGGTCCTGACCCCCCCCGCGATTTCCGCTTATGTGTAGGTCCACCCATCTGAACGCCAAATATCAAACATAAAACCAACTATACTGAGGCAATTTGAGGGGGGTGAGGGGCCCCTTGTTAGCAAAATGACCAAAATGCATGCCCCTTGTTAACCTGCCACCCCTCTCCATCCCTTAGTAGCAGAGAGAGTGCTGGGCCAGAGGGGTTGTTTAGTTAAATGTAGTAGTCTAGTCTGCCTGACTCATTGATCCTTTATCTGACTAAGGTTTGTGCAAGTTAGAATCTATGGTCCCGACCATGGCTCTGAAATATCAGTAGCTGTGTAATGATAAACCCTGTCTGTAGTCTGTAGTGTTGAAGTAGCAGATAGATTTGTCAGGGGAAGGAAAAATAAAAAATAAAAATACAGAACCGAAAGTTCGTGAGACGGTTCTACTGCTAAATATGAACTAAATTAAGAATAATTTTGCAAAGGTCACAGGGTCACCAAAAACATTTCATCTTCTGGTGATCATGAATATTTACAGAAATCTACAGATTTTAGTGGCAAAAAAACAAGATGATAAAAATGATGTGTGATAAGAAATCAAACTGAAGTAAAGACATTGGTGCTCAATAAAGGTACAGTACATGCAAATTATGCTGGATTTCATTTGAGTGTGTGTGTGTGTGTGTGTGTGTGTGTGTGTGTGTGTGTGTGTGTGTGTGTGTGTGTGTGTGTGTGTGTGTATTGTGAATACCCCCTCTGATTGTCCATGTCTTAGGGGCAAAGGTGAATCTATTTATACCAGAGACACAACCCAGAAATAGACCACACGACATAGCCATTAACAAGAGAGGTGTGTATGTGTCTGTGTGCGTGTGTGTCTGTGTGTGTTCAACAGGAAGGAGCTACACTTTTTGACCTAGGCACAAGCCAGGGTCAAAGATCACAAACTTTCTGTCTGCCTGTTTTAACACTCTGACCCAAAATGCCCTGTGTGGCCCTCTATACACACACATGCGCACACACACACACACACACACACACACACACACACACACACACACACACACACACACACACACGTGTAGTTGGGTGTGTTTTTTATTAGACTGAACAACACTGAAGAACTAACCTGCATGGGCACAAGTGGTGCAGGCTGAAAAAAGCAGCATAGATCAGGACATTTAAATACTGAAATGTTAACTTCCAGTTAACAAATTCAGATAACTTGTTTTTGCATAATTGAAATACTGGTCCACATTCAACTCTTTTAAGATCTATTAAAAGTCTTATGTTTGTAGGTTGTAGGCTATTGGTTGTTAGCAGAAATAGGATGGAGCCAACCACAGCTGAGCTTCACCTCCCTTAAGGGCCCTGCAGGATATCATTTGTGCCGAAAAGTATGCGGTATCAAAACTATTAGGTATCAAAAAGTTATGCACTAAAGGAACCGTTTTTACTTGCATTTTTTGAAATATGTTAGGTCCATATGTGTTTGTGATATGTCGTGAATGTGAAAATGAACTGCTACCTCCTCTGTCAGCTCTAGCCACTGAAAAGAAATAAGCGGAGAAATCAGGCCAATTACAAAAGCTGGTCAGTCTGACATGGTGTTGCCTGAGCTCATTACTATTCATGAGCACGCCCAGTTGTGCTGGGTAAAGGATGCTGATAGCCAGGCTCTCATTGGCTACTTGTTTAGTCTCACACTCACATTGAACGCAACATGTAGGGAAAAGGATGCAAAGGGATTTGTTTTGTTATCGGCTAGGCTAACCTTTAGTAGTGGTGGTCTTAACGAGCCCGGTTAGTTTAGCGCGTTCAGAACACCCACCAACTACTTGTCTTAAAGTGACAAATCCACTGACAGCAGGTACACCCAATGATTATCAAATACATAGACAATTACAAACATACTACTGTATATATACAAATACATGGAATTGCACTATTCTATGAACTGTAGGAGCAGGATGAAATCCAATGTTTTTGTTGACCCCCTGACCTTTCCTGTGGTGCCATTATCAGGCCAAGTCATGCAATCACAATGTTACAAGAAACCAAAAAAAGCTGAGCTTGTTTTAGTACATTTTCCAACACCACTAACTAACACTGGGGAGCTTAGTTCAATAACTTCATGAGCCAAAAACCATGGCAACAAAAAGTGTCCCAGCCATGTGCATCACTTTTTAGTTTCCCCTGGAAATAGTTTATGTTGTGTTGTGTGCTATATTTAAAGTTAGTAAATGCAAAAATCATGTGGTTCATACAATGATTTAACCTTAAAAAAATCTATTTATTTTTCATTATATTCATTCATTATTCTTTTCTCCACATATTCAGATGGATAGACAAAAAAATAGAGACACAGGTCATTCCAGGCAGTTTGGGGTCCCCGTCTATTTAAAGTGAAGAGGATTTAGCTATAGACAGATTACTGCTGAGAGACCTATTACAGCTAAACACTGTGTGTGTGTGTGTGTGTGTGTGTGTGTGTGTGTGTAACATGTGGTTTCTGATGACAGCCATTTAAAGGTGTCAGACTGGAGCCACAGCAAATTATAAAAGGCACACACACACACACACACACACACACACACACACACACACACACACACACACACACACACACACACACGCACACACACACGCACACACAGACAAACACACACACACACACACACACTTCATTCATCCCTCTCTTTCTGTCTCTTTGTTTCTGTAGTCTAAACAAGCCTCTTATCTTTCCCGTTATTAGATAATGGATGACAACAGGTCACATGACCCGCCCTAACAAGAAGGTTGCTAAGAGCGACATCTTAATGGCACTTTAAAATACTGACCACAGAGACTTCACATTATGACTAAAGGCTTCTACCACATTAATTCTCTTCACCAACCACTACTAACCAAGTAGATGTGTTTATTGTTTTATTTAACAGGTCATTTATAAAGAAAGTCTCATTAAAGTCTGACTTTCCATTGAACAAACATATTTAGCAATGAAAATAGGGACAAGTAGGAGCAATTTCCATTGACACACAGAATGAAATATGCCAAGGTTTCATTGTTTTTTAATAATCAAACTATGAAAACAAATAAGTATACAGTCGTCAGGTTTAACAGTCACCCCTTTTCACCTCTGTGAATTATTTTTTTTTAATGGAAAGGGAAAATGTCAAGTATTAAAAGCCGGGATTTATTAAAGGGAATTTCATAAAGCCTTGAAATGCACCTAAGGAATAAACTAATATTGTTTAGCATATTTCAAAAGGACATGACTTTAAAATGAGAGCAACTCATATTATTTTGCTAAGGAAATCCAATATTTCCTCAAAATCTGTAATGAATGGTAAACCCAACTACAATTACATTTGCCACTGCTCTGCTTAGATTCTTTCTAGGACTACCTCTGAAATAAATGTGATGTTTGCATCATGGCAAGTTATATAATTGATGAGCATCATATGAAGGCATAAAACTAAATAAATGCCTTCCCAAGAAATTTGGTTGTTTGCTAACTGGAGGTTCCACACACACTCAGAGACACAGACGCATGCCCTCTGTGCCACGTCTGGCGCCAGTGATTACGCTGTTAGGCCAAATCAGTTTCCTGTGTTTGGTTTGATGGATGCCATCATCTTCATGGATCTAAAACAGGTAAGTGTGCCCCCACCACCACCACCACCACCACAACCCCCCCAGCCCAGCCGGACACACACACACATGCACACACTTAACAAAGTGTGGTCCCTAAACCCCCTGAGGCGATATGGATCGGTAAAAGATGTTAAAATATGTGTTATGATATTCTCGTTTGGGCTAAAATTACGTTGTAAATGTGCTAAAAGTGGTTTTAATTCATTGAACCTGATGATAACTTTCTTATTCGGAGAATGTACCTTTTTAAATAAATATACTAAAAGAGTTTTGGTTGCTGTAATCAATCCATCCCTCTATACTGGCCGTAAAGTGGTCCCTTCCAACGCAACTCAAATGTAAAAAGAGAAGGGGGGCAAAATCCATAATTCCCATTCTATGTGGCTTCAGCGGTCTGAGCCAATTGAAGTGGGTACATAGGTACAGTGGATTTAGTCTCCCATCTAAATAAAGTCACATTAGGAAGGCATCACTTCTACGAGGTACAATTACCACAACCAATCAGGCTTTCAACATACACACAATATGGCATGTGAGTATTAGTGTACATCCCAGTCTCATGGCAGTTCGTGAAATGGTGACGTTATTTAATCTATTGATTCGTGTACAGGGACACGTGATAACGTGATAACAGCACAATTATGGTAGCGATTAGTATTGAAAAGCCAAAAATCCGCGTAAGGAGGTAGGTTGGGGTGGTGGATGGGTCAAAAAACACAGGACTTTCACCCCGGAGCAGCATCCCTCGTGTGGTAGTTCCTTTCCGCGTTCTTCTTCTCCTAACCACAACCTTTCCCCGTCTTTCTTTTCCTAACCACAACCGTCCCATTGTCGGCGTTGTTGTCGGCGTTGTTGTCGGTGTTATTGTCGCCGGCGTGCAGTGTTTAATTTCCCCGTTGTTGCGTCCCCCAGAGACCGCGGATCGCGTCCCGGCGGCCATTGTTGTCACCATCTACCACGTGTGGCGTCCCCGTTGTTGCATCCTCCAGAGCAGCCCCATATCACAATATGGGGCCAGTGTCAGTGTCATGGCAGTTCGTGAAATAGTAACGTTCCAATTTCGTGGTGACCAGCACGAATTAAAGTAGAAAATCGTTTCCCTGTACATGAATCAATAGATCAAAATAACTTCACCATAACACGAACTGCCGTGAGACCGGGTTGCAGTGTAAGATAGTTTTTCTTGAGAATGTGTCAGGCTACATTTACATTACTACGTTTTAATTTTTAGGAGTGGTTTTGAGACAAAAACTATCCCTGCCACACGAGAGTTTTAGCTCCAGTAGCAGAACAAATCTCCGTCCATATTAACACATTTGACATCACATGACCATTCACATTCACTGGGCATGTGTGTGCCGATGTAAAGAAGAAGCAGATTGTCTATCGTTACTCTGCAGTTGTAAATCCTGCATGTACAAATTGAAAATACGTATAGAAAATAGTTTGGAGAAAAGTAAGACCAGGGATTTATTAGCTTGGACCTACGTCAAAGTGGAACTGTTACTGAAAGGTATGTAAGCTTTCCTAACCAATAAGATTGACTGATAATGATGTGCATCGCCCTTTTCCAAAGGGCTCTGTTTGTGTACGTCCGGACTACAAAGCGAACCCAGAGTTTTCAAACCAAAACTGGGGCAGCAGTGTTTCCACATGTTTCTGTTGTAGGGGCTCGAAAAACATCGGAGTTGCGTGAACGCAAGGCGTAAACGGAGCAAAAGATACTTATTTTTAAACCAAAACGTATCATGTAGCCTCAGAATTGTGTTGATTGAACTCTGTGACATGAAGGGAATTGTTTGTGGCATTCCTGATGATGATGCTGTACCTATTATAGTGACAGTGTTTAAAGATTATTCATTTGACATTTATCCTTTGTTTGACAGTTAAGACAGACAGGAAATGTGGGGGGAGAGAGTTTCCCAGATTCAAACGAGGGACATTCTGTTTACACTGTTTATGTCTTACACCACGAGGCCATGGATGCCTAAAGGTGTACTGAGTCTGTAAAGGTACTGAATGAGGAACAAATGAATGATTTCACCTGGGATGTAAGCTAATTGCTCTTTCCACAAAACAGAAAGAAATCTTGTTTTTACATAGTTAGCATTACTGCGGTCTGAGCCACAGGGATGGCTTGGGTCCCTCACAACTGCAACTGTTTATTGCACCTCAAATATCCAGCACCACACATATTAATAACTACCCCATGAATACATGTGATTTTTTTATTTTTAGCATTTTTAGCATTTGTTGGTGTCATGATTGTAATTACTCCAAGCACATTGAATTACAGTAACACCACACATTGTGGTTATAAATGCATAATCATAGTAATAATAATAATAATAATAGATGCAAAATACATAATTCATGTATAGCTGAGCCACATTTACACTGATGTTTTTACTCTTCTTGAGACTACAAAACAAACTGGAGAAGATACAACACTGAAGTAATTCATTGAGAAAAGCAGGTAAACTCCAAAAGCTTCTTAGGTGTTTCATTTTCTTTTTCTGTAACAAATCATTTACATCAACCATTGTAAATGTGTTGAATCCACGGTTTAGCAAACATGAAAAATTACATCACATCTACATTCATTTTATTTTATGGAGAGTTGTATGAGTGTGTGTGTGTGTGTGTGTGTGTGTGTGTGTGTGTGTGTGTGTGTGTGTGTGAGAGAGAGAGAGAGAGAGAGAGAGAGAGAGAGAGAGAGAGAGAGTGAGAGAAGGAAAGAGAAACAGCTGGACTGTGTCAGGACTGATGAGAGACATTCCTGTTAGTGTAGCATAACCTTCCTACTGCTCTGCTGATAATACTGGCACCTCTCTCTAACCCACGAGCACACACACACACACACACACACACACACACACACACACACACACACACGCACACACACACACACTCATATCTCCTGGACTGCAGCAATATGACTAAAACCATGGGAACCAGACTGTGGGTCCAACTGTGTGTTAAATTATTCCACCACACACTAACACACACAAATACACAGGGCTTGTGTGTTTCAGTGACCTCATTGTGGAAAGAGTTAGTTAAGATAGCATTTGTTATCAATGGTGCACACACACAAGCATAGTTGTGCATGCACACAACCTCAAACAAGACACAAGCACAAACACACAAACACACACACATACACACACCAAAATATTATTGAGTAAATTCAGAGCTGTTGTTATAGAACACTGAGAACTAATCGTGTGTTTTGTGTGTAAGCCTACACATCTTTTGTTTTTTAATTGTGTATTTATATGTGTATTACTGTAATATATTCCATGATCTGGTCAGGTCGCCCAATGATCTTCTTTAACATACATCTTTACATCTTTGAAGCAACTGACTTGGCAAATGAAGGGAAATTCAGTGCGTCATTATTTTGTAATTGCTACATGCAAGTAAAGTTTACATAGCTTTTCGTTATGTTTTTCAAATCAATGAAAAAGTGATCCAAAGTTTAGTCCACATTGACTTGGTTGTGCTGACTGAGTGAAGAGTGTTGAGAAAGCAACTCATTGCGCACTACCAACTGTAAAAAGTAATGTATTTTAGTTAGCACAGGAATGAACTGTGAATACAACTAAAAACTCACACATCACATTAATGTGTCTGCCGGTAGGGCACAGAATGTAGTTCATTAGGTTAATTATAAGATGCACGTCATGTGATCAGATCATATAAGCACAAACAAGCACACCTAAATAAATGTGAATTTCATTAAAGTAAAGCAATGTTTTCTGGCTTGGTCACAATTAGCTGTGTTCATAGGTGGGAAGCTGGCCAAGGTCGCTGCCCTAGCAATTATTGTTTTTTGGGGGCACATCAACAACTGGATCACAGCACTCTGGATGAGAGTGTTTTGCTATGATACAGGTTATTTGTGGTTATGGTTGAGTGTTTGACCATGCCACATGTTTTGAAAGGCTCTGGTGTTTACCATGCTGCAGGTTATATGAGGCTTTGGATGCCAACTGCTTTGTCTCTCTAATGGAAGGAAACTGGCACTGAGACAAATACACACTTAAATACTTTTAGCTGCCACTGGGCACTGTGTGTGTGTGTGTGTGTGTGTGTGTGTGTGTGTGTGTGTGTGTGTGTGTGTGTGTGTGTGTGTGTGTGTGAGAGAGAGAGAGAGAGAGAGACAGACAGAAGGAGAGAGAGCGAAAAGTAAAGAACCTTGCTTGCTTACTACGTCACCTTTCTTACCTTGGCACCAACACTTGGCACAAGTCTTTTTACATATCAATATGTTGACCCCCCCCCCCACACACACACACACACACACACACACACACACACACACACACATACACAGTGTTCCTCCATATTAAGACTTATTGTTAACGTGTAAATATTACAGTTGGCTGGCGGCCTCAGATTATAACCTGTCCATATTTAGCTCTATCACGTTCATAACTCATACACAATATTTATATAACTATCAAACATTTAGCTGGGCATCAATGGAAACACTGTCCTATTTAAAAAATATTTTCTGGCTAGGCTGGTGCCTTGGTGGGCCGCAGTGTGCTACGTAGCAACTCATGATATTCATGCTATATGTCATCTGTTGTCAACTGCAGGTTTCCCTTGACATACATGGCTTCTACAGTGTAAATGGGGGTACCCATATTTGCAGATGATATAACGTGAAGGTCAAGCATTTGTTGAAAGTTGTTGATGTGTATCATAGTTGCTGTAGAAACAAATAAGTCCAACATTATGCACGAATATTACAAAGGCTTTTATGTAAAAGTTTTTGATGTTCTAATTTGTCAGATTTCAGGGACAGAAATAAAAGCTCATGTCTATGATTGTTGTTCAGAGTGTTAGCAAAAGCCTACCTATTTGCACATCAAGCAGACATATAGCCTACAGTTTCTAAATAAATGCTATATATGGCGACATGACTGATGTGAGTCCACTATTCTCTCTCCACTTTTTTCTTTAAGATTATTTTAGGCCTTTATTAGATAGGACAACTGATATGAATGTGGTGAGGGCGGATGTCATGCAGCTAAGGGCTGCAGGTCGGAACTGAACCCGCGGCCATAAGGATCTGTACCAGGGGTGCATGCTTATCCAGGTGAACTACCCAGGCGCCCCATGTTTGGTAGTTCTTATGATAATGCAAGTTCAAATGTTTAAGTTTAATTTTAATTAACTATTATAATTAAATAGTGATTATGTGAAAAGGGGTGTGGCATGATTGACAGCTGCTCCTCTGCCAGGGGAGCAGAGTAAGTGGAGCAGTTTCTGAAAGAATACACTGGAGTCAATACGTTTACATTTTCATTGCCTACCAGTGTTTTTAAACTGACCTGATGCTGTCGTCAGCTCTACTTGCTGATACAGATATTGAGGGTTCTTCTTTGCATTTGGTTTGTTAAGTTTATTATTTTTGTGAGCTGACTTGTGTTAGCAAGCTAGTTAGCCAGTGAGTTAGTTAAGTATTGACAGTAAACTCTCTACTGTGCATGTCATTTTATAGTGCAAATTGCAACTCTGTGTCACAGTCCAGAAATGTACAGTTAGAGATGGGCAAAAGTTTGAGCATTCACAAAAGTCTTTTTTTGCTTAAGAGCTGGCTGTGATTCTTTTTCTGTTTCTCAAAATTAACTTAAAAAGTCCCCCTTATCACACCTAATTTTCACTGCAACAATGTTTATCCAAGACTGTATACGTTCTTTGTCACATTCAGAGACAACAACAGGTAGAGTATAATATACTAATACTGCAGTCTATAATACTAAGAAAAAAACATAACATCAAATCAAATTTTTATAGAATAAAAAATATTTTACAAAAAGAGCAAGTAAAGCCACAGCTCGACTCCTGGATGCTTCCCCCTTCAACAGCTGAGGAAGCTGATGCTCCAATGAACACAGCAACAAAGGTAGCCTTCACAATGTCTTTCTGGGCAGACACAGAGGGTGTAGAGAGGATGATCCTTATCTAAGGATGATGGCGGAGCCAGGAGTTAGCCAGTGGTGGCCATGGCCACCTGAGGCCAGAGTCACTTGTCACCCGGGTCACTGTTTTTTTTGTCCCTTGTCCATCTGGTTGTCCTGCCCCTCCCCACCTAGAGTGCATTCAGCTCCCTCGCTGCCACCATTTGAGAAAAAAATCATGTTTTTCTGATGTATAATAAATCCAAGTCACTCCTGGCAGTACAATTACCAGAAATAAGATTTATTGACAACAGTTTTAAAGGTGTAATATGCAATACTGACAGCTGGTGTTTAAAATAGTTACTGCAGATCAAATTCAAAATACTGGAGCAAGTCGTCTCCCCCGCCCCCTCCTCCCCAGACTCGAAGTTCACGGAGGTTGCCAGGCTGAGACCGCAGCATCCACAACAATGTTGCTAGACGCTTGTCTCACATAGCCAGACATTACTCCACAGCACAGCGGAGTAGCTAACGTTAGATGCTGGCTATATTGACAGTCATGAAAGCCCGTGCTCACGTGGAGCTCTGTACACAACTGACAGACACACTTTTTCGGCTTAATATTACGGTAGGAACCGCTAAAAATAACACTACCTTGCCGTCCTCTCCGACTGAACACACTTTATTGGCTTAGAATTACGGCAGCAATCGCTAAACACACTGCAAACAGACAGTCCTCTCTTCCTGATTTATCGCCCCCCTCTCTTGGCTTAAAATAACTCACCGTTGTCGGCTATGGCCACTGAACAGGCTATACGTTGTAAACAGCCGTGGCCCGCTTCCCTGGTCCTCCGGTAACGTTAGCAGTTAGCAGGGTTAGCAGGGTTAGCATGGCAGCGTTAGCCAGGACCAGTTGGGATCACTTTACTGGCTGTGCCTTAATTGTTTTTGCAAGTAACCAACTTGATTACTCTAGCTAAATAATTCAATGTGAGTACACAAATGTTGAAATGACATAAAATGCCCGTGCCTTGTAGCCGTGATAAATTAGCCTGAAGCTAATGCTTACCTCTTCAGGAGGAAATTAGCCAACTCGGCGTCCTTTTGGGCTCTAAGCTGTCTCCATCTTTCAAATACATCGCCAATATTTACCCAGGGATTGTTAAGTCTCTGGTCACACGACTGTTAGAAACATGCCGTTTTTTTAGGTCGGGTAGAATCTATCTCCTTTGATCCTGTTTGTTTGTTTGCTGCTTTCTTGGCTGTAGTAACGTTAAAGCTGTAGCGCGCTGGGTTTACGTTTTTACAGTTATATCTGGCAACCCGGCCTGGCTGTCAAACTGGGCAGTTGATAACAACACACAGGCCAAAACACAAACAGAAATTCCGTCACGGAACGGAAATTTAAAAAGGAAAAAATACTGGCATTAGCATTGTTTTCAGTTTCGTTTAGCATGTTTCCTTAATATCTGATAACGCATTGGGGGCATTTTTGGATTTATTACAGTAGATATATTACATATTGGACCTTTAACTGTTTAATGCTTAAACATGCTAGGCATAAAATGGCTAACATGTTGACAAATATATTGCATTTCGTGTGGCTGCTTCACAATAAAAGCAAGCAGCAACCTCCATTGCTGAACAATGAAGCTATAACACAGAAGTGCCAAAAACTGCAGTTCTTCGAGTGGCCATTTGAGGCTGGCTCAAAAAGGTCAATCCCCATTAGTTTATATCCTTGACGTTCCACTTCAGCGATTGCTCCGTTGCCGCCGGAAAATCCACCAGATTTCCCTCATTTAGGCCGGATATCCCATCCCCGAATGCTATGTGGAGTAGCCAGACAGACTCTCCTCCAGCGTGCTTTGGAGGAGGGTCTGGCAAAGCAAGACTAATCCCCATGGACCCCCATGCTAAAATGCCCATCTTTACAGCAGAAATAAACATGTTTACAGTCTGTTAGAAAAGACGGATTTAGTCACTTTCCCTATATAACTGGATTAGCCAAAGTGAGGCACCGCCAAGATGGTGACAGCCAGGGCCACCAGGAGCCGCCCACTTTAAGCATCATTTTGGCTTTTCAGATTCCTGTGGGTGATGTCACAGATAACTATGTCCATACAGTCTATGAATAAAAGCCATTCAGTGTTTTGTCAATGGAATTCTCAGTGAAGAAGCAGAAACAGGAAATGTTCAGTTTGCATTAGCAGTTACCGTTCCAGCATTAACAGCTCCAATATGTTTGTAGAACAGTGACCACTGTAAACAGTCTGACCCGTATTAAATAAAAGTGACAGGACTTTTTAGTACAGGCTATAAGCTTTTTAATCTATCTATACTGATAAATCAGATAAAACTGATGAATGTATTTGTGCTCTCTAGCGAATTGCCATAGTTGCAATTAGATTGGCTCTGTGTGTGCAGTGAGTCGCCCCAACCTCTCTCTGTGACCAAAACTGGACCGAATGTACCATGAACTGTGAGCCAACCAGGCTCCAGGTGACTTTCCACAAAACAACAGTATCAGCAGGCACCATGGAGGAGACAATGAGGCAGCTTACCTGTAAAGTAAATAATATTAACAATTTGTCAATTTTAGTGCCTTTCAGGGGACCCCTGATGGGACTCCATTGCAATAATCCAGACAGGAGGTGATGAAGGCATGGACGAGGGTCTGTGCCGCAGAGTCAGTTTTTAAAGTGGTAGAAAACAGATTTGGTGATGATTGGATGTGCGACTGGAATGAGAGGGTGGAATGTAGTAGGTAGAAAGGTAGTCTTAGCTCAGTGCACACCAATTTGGGCACTCAAACTGTGAAGCATATAGTTTTCAAGTTGGGACATATTAAGAATGAACTGAGTCTGTCAACAGAGACAATCAAGGAAACATCCTGGTTTCCCAAAAGTATCTATCTATTATGCAGTAATCCCAGAAAAAGATTTCCCCACATAGCGAAAATAAATCAAGGGAGGAGATAATGGTTAAATGGAAAAAAATATATTCCCCTCAGATTATACCTCAGACAGTGACCTGTGGTTAAGAGGCTTCTTAGAAACAGTGTGCATGCGCTTACTCTTAAGTGCAGTTTCGATCATGAAGAAAATGATAAGCCTTGGATTTTAATAACGTGGATGTTTTTGCACAGCGGAATGGGAATAAAAATCACCTTGTTTAATGACTGACTTAATGACTAATGCACGTTCATGTTTATGGCTGGTTTGTTGTTGTATAACGTTTGGCATTGTATGCTCACAAACTTAAATTAACTAATTCATAAATTTATCAGATTGCTTATTGACTGAATTCTCCCCAATGTTTAAGCAGTTGTTAAAATAAAAAGGAAATAGCATTTTTAATGAATGGTGAATGCTTAAAAAAATAAAGATAGGTAGGAGTGAATTTAAACTGGGCTTTTATTGTGAAGGGTAGGCACAATTAGTTTTTTCCTCAACCTTTATTGTGCGCTCATTTAGTTTTATTCACAGTTCATTAATATGATATATAATGATATATAAGGCTTATATCCTTGCTAATGCTAAATCTTAGCCAAGAGTGTGGTGTCTTTAAGTTTGTGAAAACATTAATGATGACGAAAAAAGAAAACTGATGACGACTGTAGCTAGCTAGTTACAGACTAGTCTTGGCTGGTTTTCCTGGTTTCCTTTTTAATGCTCCTCCTGGTTTACTCTGTTCACGACTGACGGCGGGAAGCCGGCTTCACAGACTCTGGTTGCAAAATGCGTCACAAAAGCAATATGGCAGCTAGCTTATTAACAATATTTAGCTTCTCACATCTGCTCAGACATCTAACTGCTTCTTTGTTTTAATGCTCCACTATGTTCACCAGGTAGTTTCTAACTGTTGGGCATGTAGTCTACAGTGTGTTTATCAGATCTTTTTCTAAGAACCCAGCTGCCTGCTGTGGCGGGAGATGAGGTAATTGAGAGCAGTGAAAGCATAGAAATAGAATGAGAGTCGAATGGACACTACAATTCAAATCAACAATTTTGATGTGCACCATTGCCATTGCACAGTGGTGAGGGCCATTTTCTTTAGAACTAATCAAATGACCACGGCAAACCATTCAATGTCCTTTCCACTCTTATTCTATTTCTATAAGTGATAATTAGCTAAAGCAGTAGAGACGCAGGCTGTAATGTCAACAACAATGAGCTGATAGAAGCAAAAACTGCAGACTCAGAGGATTATCCATTGTTTTTCTCGGATTGGGGTGGCACCTGGATCGTGGTTGCAGCCGCTGCCCAACGCCCTGTCCTGTGCCTCTCTGTAGGAGTGATACCTCTCTGGTTTTACCCATCTTTGTTTTGAGTTGATTGCAGATCTGGTGCACCTGGGAGCTGTGAGCTGATAAAGCTCCACCTGGTCAGACTACAGGCTCTCTCTTCACTGCAATCCAGATACAAACCATGACCTGATCATCCTGCCAGCCGCATTTTGTTTTGAGTTTATTTAAGTTACAGAGACACACTTTGCACATTACAAAAGATATGTTTAGTTTATTCTTTTGTTAAATAAATCACTTTTTGATCATTTATGATGCCTCGTTCCCTCTTTTGTCATGGCCCTTGAGCCAGGTTGTGACACTGCTACAACTATTAGCTCTAGTCATAGTTCTATTATCTTTATTGGTACTATAATTGCCAATGTTCATCATAACAACTGCTTTAATTATTATGAATCATATTTATCTGTATCTGTGTCTCTGTATATCTGTATCAGTGTCTCTGTGTTCCACCCGGCAGCGGCAGATGGCCGCCCACCAAGAGTCAGGGCCTGCCCGAGGTTTCTGCCTGTAAAAAGGAACTGTCACACCAAAATGCTTGCTCATGGTAAAAATTGTTGGGTCTTTGTAAAATATAGAGTGTGGTCTAGACCTACTCTATATGTAAAGTGTCCTGAGATAACTCCTGTTGTGATTTGACACTGTAGATAAAATTGAATTGAAACTTCCTTTTAGGGAGAAACCTCGGACAGACCCAGGCTCTTGGTAGGCGGTGCCTGACGGTGCAGGTTAGGGGTGTGATGTAATACTATTCACAATAAAGATAATGGAACCGTGACTAGAAATAGTAGTTGTAGTAGTTCATGGCGTAGCAGGGCGTTACAGGGTGTAGCAGGGCACTGCAGGGCATAGCAGGACGTAGCAGGGTGTAGCAGGACGTAGCAGGGCACTGCAGAGCGTAGCAGGGTGTAACAGGGCATAGCAGGGCGCGCAGCAGGACCACGGCAACAGCTGCAACCATGATTTAGGTGCCACCCTATCCATCCATCTTCGTCCGCTTATCCGGGGTCGGGTCGCGGGGGTAGCAGCTCCAGCAGGGGACCCCAAACTTCCCTTTCCCGAGCCACATTAACCAGCTCCGACTGGGGGATCCCGAGGCGTTCCCAGGCCAGGTTGGAGATATAATCCCTCCACCTAGTCCTGGGTCTTCCCCGGGGCCTCCTCCCAGCTGGACGTGCCTGGAACACCTCCCTAGGGGAGGCGCCCCAGGGGCATCCTTACCAGATGCCCGAACCACCTCAACTGGCTCCTTTCGACGCGAAGGAGCAGCGGCTCTACTCCGAGCTCCTCACGGATAACTGAGCTTCTCACTCTATCTCTAAGGGAGACGCCAGCTACCCTCCTGAGGAAACCCATTTCGGCCGCTTGTACCCTGGATCTTGTTCTTTCGGTCATGACCCAGCCTTCATGACCATAGGTGAGGGTAGGAACAAAAACTGACCGGTAGATTGAGAGCTTTGCCTTCTGGCTCAGCTCTCTTTTCGTCACAACGGTGCGGTAAATTGAATGTAATACCGTGCCGATTCTCCGACCAATCTCCCACTCCATTGTCCCCTCACTCGCGAACAAGACCCCAAGGTACTTGAACTCCTTCACTTGGGGTAAGGACTCATTCCCTACCTGGAGAAGGCACTCCATCGGTTTCCTGCTGAGAACCATGGCCTCCGATTTAGAGGTGCTGATCCTCATCCCAGCCGCTTCACACTCGGCTGCAAACCGATCCAATGAGTGCTGAAGGTCACAGGCCACATCTGCAAAAAGCAGCGATGAGATCCCCAGCCCACCGAACTGCAACCCCTCTCCACCCCGACTACGCCTCGATATCCTGTCCATAAATACTACAAACAGCATTGGTGACAAAGCGCAGCCCTGGCGGAGGCCAACTCTCACCTGAAACGAGTCCGACTTACTGCTCTCGCTTTGGTCGTACAGAGATTGGATGGCCCTGAGAAGGGACCCCCTCACCCCGTACTCCCGCAGCACCTCCCACAGTATCTCCCGGGGCACCCGGGCATATGCCTTCTCCAGATCCACAAAACACATGTAGACTGGTTGGGCATACTCCCAGGCTCCCTCCAGGATCCTTGCGAGAGTAAAGATCTGGTCCGTTGTTCCACGACCAGGACGGAATCCGCATTGTTCCTCTTCAACCTGAGGTTCGACTATTGACCGAACCCTCCTTTCCAGCACCTTGGAGTGCCACCCTAATCCAAGGAAAACTGCTGGGCGTAAAAAACATAAGGACTCCGGGGAATAAGCTCCCCAGAGCGAGGTTAGTAACAAGCATTTCTGGGACATGGATGCACACAGATTGAAAGAGAGAGGAGAGAGGAGCTCAGTGTGTCAAAGGAAGTCCCCTGGCAGTCTAAAACTATAACAGCATAATTAAGAGGTGGTGCAAGGCAAACCTGAGCCAGTTCTATAAGGGTTGGTAAATGAATCTGATGACTATGAAGAGAAGCAGAGAAGAGAGTTTACAGCATATACAATTGTTGATTAGTAAACCTTTAAGTACGTTTTCTTAATTTTTTATTTTGTTAAAGGTCCCATGGCATGACAATTTCACTTTATGAGGTTTTTTAACAATAATATGAGTTCTCCCAGCCTGCCTATGGTCCCCCAGTGGCTAGAAATGGCGATAGGTGTAAACCGAGCCCTGGGTATCCTGCTCTGCCTTTGAGAAAATGAAAGCTCAGATGGGCCGATCTGGAATCTTCTCTTTATGAGGTCATAAGGGGAAAGGTTACCTCCCCTTTCTCTGCTTTGCCCGCCCAGAGAATTTGGCCCACGCATGAGAAAGAGCGAGACATCATGGCTTGCAAACGAGCGAAGCATGGCAATTGGTCAAGGCCACACCCCCACCCTCCACCTTGCCCAACCCCCCTCTCCTCCTCAATAGCATTTAAAGCTACACAGAAATGGCACATCCTAAGGAAAGCTCATTGTGGGACTGGCTCTAGTGGCTGTAATTCTGCACCAAGGCTGAATTTCGGGAAAGAGACTTCAGATAGAGTATTAGGGGACCACTAAGGCCTATATAAAAGCATCCAATAAGCAGCATGTCATAGGACCTTTAAATTCTGCTGGGTGCATGGAAAAACCTGACATATCCTTTTACCAGCGCAGGCCCTGCCACTTTAAACCAATAAGAAGAGTGCTGATAAATACAGAAATTTTTCAAGCCACTTTCTCTTGATGAGTGTCGCCAGTCCTGCTCAGTGAAGCTGCAGTCCTACTCATTGTGGCTGAGCTTCTCTGGGACAGCTGGGTTCAGTGAGTGGGCGCGAAAGCACTCAGTCAACTGCAGAGCAGCCAGACAGAGAAATGAATGAGCTGCACACGTGCATACCAGAATTCCTCACAACTAATCACTAGACCTTTTCACAAAGCCGGTTCAAGGCCGGGATGTTGCGTCGTTTTTCCTCCTCACTGTTCTGTATAAAAGGTTCAACACGAAAGTATACAACAGTGTCAGAACAGAGCTAAATCGACATTTAGATGTCGATTTACATGAGAAAATTGATACCACTCTCATATCTGTCCGTTGAAAATGAGGCTACAGCCAGCAGCCCGTTAGCTTAGCTTAGCATTAAAATAGTTAGCCTGACTCTGTCCAAAGGTAACAAAATCCTCCTACTAGAATCTCCTGAGCTCAATAATTTACAAGTTATATCTATATTAGTCTATACCCACGACGTTCCACTTCCGGGATTGCTCCAGTGCCGCCGGAAAATCCGCCGGATGTCACTCTTTTCTGGGCAGATGTCCATTACTTCCGTTACCTTTGTGTTGTAATTCTAAACTCTGGTGGATTTCTGAGGACTATGGTTAACTGCTCCTCAGATCTCTGCAGAGTAAATCCAGACAGCTAGCTAGACAATGGCCCTCATTTATCAACCTAATGTAGAAACCAGCGCAGATATGAGCGCAGAAATCCTCTTACGACAGGCTTCACGTGTGATTCATGAAACGTTTGTATCACACCAATCAGAGCGTAAGAATGGTCGTACATTGATAAATGCAGCGGCTGGAAACGATCGTAATTTAAATATCACGCCCCAATATATTCTGTGTTTTGAGGCCTCGCCCCTACAATTTACGACATGGCAAGACGTAATCCGGCTGAGAAGCGGCACTTTTCAGAGGTGGAGATTGAAACCCTGATATCTCAGGTTCATTTGCACTTACGTTTGTAGATTTGGCAGCCTGAAAACTGTTATTAAAGGCTGTAGAAAGAATGCGGAATGGAAAGAGATCACTGATGCGGTCAACAGTGTTGCCGTGGTAAATCAGACTCCAGCTGAAGTTTATTTAATGTACACATCCTTGACATATGTATGCTATAGTCACCATAGTAATATACAGGCTTATATTGCAATCTCTTAGGCCTACATGGTTTACGTATATTTAAATAAACACACAGTAGCGGAGTTTATGCAGTGTCTTTTATTTTACTTGTGTTTTTTTTCATGAGTCAGAGCCAGGCAACAGCTGTGAGGGAGAGCGCGTGTCCTCCGCCCCCTGTGCTGGACCACCACCCCGACCCTGTCTCCTGACAGCAGAGGGGCTGGAAAAACAAGCCGAAATAAGTCGGTCAATAGCAGAAATAAATCGTTCACTTGTGGCCATTAACAATACTTTAAAAGAGAAACGAAAACCTGAAGAATAAATAAAAATGTTGTGCATCGTCATGTTTCCTGTATTGAGTAGGCTATCATTGCCAAATATAACACTATACCTTTTAAAAGCGAGGAATAATATCCTGTCTCATTCGTATAGCCCCACTTGGGGCTGAGCTGGCCACTGCTCTCTGAGCATCGGATCATCTGGCTCCATCAGTCTTATTTCCAATAGTTGCTTTATTCCATTGTCCGGGTCTTCATTTGTGGAAGTTTATTTATTGTAAAGATTTTCTTTAATGAGATTACATTTAATTACCTTTAATGAGTTTTTAACATTTATCTGATGGCAACGGTTTTTGTTTGTTGGAGACAATCTGTGTTACAATTTCATACAACCACTAGGAGTGTCCAAACTCAGTACTACTACACTAGAGAAGTAGCCAGGTGGTCATACTTGGTAAGAACCACCTTATTCCTAAAATATATAAATTATTTTATTTTTATAGAACATATGTGGATTTCATGCAAAAACAGCAATATCCTAATTAACTGCTAATTACCTAGTATGTGCAGATCCAATTCATAGTTTTTTTCCCTTTATTTGCCAAACACATTAGGCATTTTATCCATAGAGATCATTGAAGTTAACAAAAGTTCCATTCTAGTTGTATGTTGCCCTCATAGTCATAAAAATAATAATAAAATAATAATAATAATACAAACAGAAATATTATTGACACATAAAATAGTTCCACACGCTTTCAGTTTCACTTTTCCTGTTTGTTTTAAAGATGCAGCATTCATTACGATGAGATACAGTTCTTATCTGGAGAATGTAGGCCTGGGTAAACAAGAGACAAATAATAGAGAGACATCAGCAGAGAGAAGCAGTGCTGACCAGATGCCTCATTGACGATGTCCAGACTAGGTTCTGGACCACGGTTAATTCATTTACTGTGTACCACAGGCCTGTGCGTGTGTGTATGTGTGTTTTTGTGTGTGCATGCATGTGTGTTTGTTGTGTCCTGATGGGCCCCTGGCTCTTGCCCTGTGTCTCTGGCCAAAGAAACAAAAGGTTAACTGAATTTGGTAAAGATGTAACTGATATATCCCCTCTCTCCGTATGTGTTTGTGTACGAGTGTATGTGCAGTGGCTCATAAAGCAGACCTTCAAGCCATAGATGTACTGACAGATGTCTATGGTCTGACTGACTGTGTCTGTGTGTCTTTGTACGTTAGGTTTATGTAGCATGAAAACCAAATGAGTGTTATCATGGAAAAATAGTAGCATCTATTATTCAATTGCATGACATCGCAGCCATTAAATTACATCATCAGTTTGGTTTTTTTAAGACAAGGACAAGGTCGAGAGGAACATTCTGTAGAAGATGATTACCTTCTGTACTGTGAATTCCAAAGAAATGACTGAAAGAATTCCAATAATCGGTTGTCAGTGCTGGATAGAAGTGTCTCGTGTTCTTTGACACGACTTCTTCTATGTCATTGTGATTTGAATCACAGAACTAAAAAAAGGTAATTGCTAGTGTTGTAATGAATGTGTGCTAAGCTGCTGTTAATCTTGCAGTTAGATGTTAGGATGTTAGAGCTCTGCAAAATAAACAGCTAACAGCTCAAGCAAACAACAGACTATGATAGCATGTATTATTGTGCTTTCCATAGTCTATATCCAGGACGTTCCACTTCCAGGATTCCGCGACTAAAACAACCTTTGAACGTACACGTTCCACCAAAACAAGTTCCTTCCCCGAGGCTATGTCGCTATGCTATGACGATTGTGATTGGTTTAAAGAAATGCCAATAAACCAGAGCACGTTTTTCTCCCATCCCGGAATGCTGTGTGGACTAGCCAGACCCTCCTCCGCAGCGCTGTGGAGGAGAGTCTGCTTTCCATAATAATGATAGTATAAAAAATAGCATTTTTACCAAACGAGTACTGAGCTTTACTGTCCTATTGTTGACTGATGGTCATTTCTGATGTCTTTTAGGAGAACTGTTAATAAAAAACTATTAATAACATTTTTTATTAAAAGAATTTTTAACCCAAAGAACATAGTTGGTGGTATCTTTTTTTTCAGCCCAGAGTAGTGTCTGCAGGTATTCTTTTCAAGCTGCATACAGCCCCACCAACCTTTGGCAATAAGGTCGGGCAGCCTTGCCTGAGAGGCAAAACTATAGTTTTGGTTAGTTTTAGCAATGATCAAGGTGCATTTTAGTTTCTGACCCATATATGGCTGCCAGGTTCATCTAGGATTTAGAGGTCTATAACTTTAACTGCAAATCCATTTGCCCTTTACTTCGTACTTTTTGATATGAAAATAAAACTTTCACTTCAGAGAGAGAAAACACTATACAGATCTAATAAAAAGACATACATTTGTACATTTATTTGAATTGTAAATATGAATGCAAGAAGAACTGGTGTGATTTCCAAACATGAAGTGATGCTGCGTTTAGTGTCTCAAGCTAAACATGAAAAACCTTTTGTACTACAAGATTTATTGTTTGACCGTTTCAGGTAAGTACCCCATTAAATCAGAACAGTGCTACTATCCTGCCTCCTTAACATCTGTGTGTGTGTGCGTGCGTGCGTGCGTGCATGCGTGTGTGTGAGAAAGAGTGCATGTATATGTCTCAGTTATAAAACTACTGTGGTGGCCTCATATGTTTTTGCTTGTATGTATAGTTTGTGTGTCAGGCAACTTCAAACAGAAACATAATCCTGGTATTTTCAAATCTCTCTCTGTTTCTTTAAGATGTATTTAAACTTAAGTTTTGAAGTAAGCGGTTTCATTAACACAGACCTTAACACAGACTGTTTTCAAGTCAGAGGCCCCTACATTAAAACCCCTGTTTGATCAGACAAGTTCTAGCCCCAATAAAAAGGATTCTAACAAAATGATTCTAGGCTTTGTGGATTTAGTGTGGAACTGCATGTTGAGGGTAGAAA
The DNA here is from genome assembly GCF_031162955.1 of Sander vitreus. Taxonomy (NCBI): domain Eukaryota; kingdom Metazoa; phylum Chordata; class Actinopteri; order Perciformes; family Percidae; genus Sander; species Sander vitreus. Next base: position 35,758,493 of record NC_135856.1, read on the forward strand.
CACATACAACTCAGACTAAAGTTACCTTTAGCTTGTTTGTTTTTTTGCTCAGCTTTTTGGTTGAAGTGGGCAGGGATAACTACAGTACCTACAGTACCACTGGGGGAAGCAATGGACATATTACAATATATGAAAGGGGGGAATCGTCCACCCCCTCCACTGAAGCTTCATTTTTTTCCGCTTGATGTCTCAGAAGTGCTGAGAGGTAGAGGTTTACAGGAACTGCAAGGAGCCTCTGATATGCTCCGGAAATTGCCTTTTGAACTGCATTGTGGAGATGAGAAGTGGCTTCAGGTTAACTGTTGCGAACCTTTTTAAAAGCAGAAGAGATATTTGATTCCTCTACTGGTTTGGTTTGACACAACTTCCTATGCAAGTTAAGAATTCAACTGGGATTTTCTCATGTTTTCAATTAAGGGTAAAAGTTAGTTCCATGAGATGACATACAATCATTCCCCAGGCTGTGTCCCCAGCTAGCTAAAAACTGCTCAGTCCAACAGCGGCCTGAAGCCTGGTTGCTAGACTCATTACATACTTGTGATGAACGATGTATCAGGATCAGTCCAAATATACATACTGATTCAATTGCAAACCGTGGAACCAACCCTACCCAAGTGCTGCTAACTAATGTGAATTGTTCGCGTCCTAAAAAGCAAGCCAATTCTAGCAGCCATGTATGATATAGCTCACATTTGGTTCTCAGGTGCCGAAACATAGCCATGTAAGTGTTCCCATAGTCAACCACGATCAGACTAACTGGATCACATCTCTGCAGCGCTTTAGAACTTCTGGTCTATACATACACTCTATGGTTGCCTCTCATTGACTGAACAAACCCATCAATAAAAAACCACAGGCAGCCCTTTCTACTTCAATTAACTGACAGTGGCAAAAATGACTTAACCCTGAGTCAAACTGACTCCAAAAAAACAGCATAATATGGGTGACGATTTTAATGCCAGCTTAAGTTTTTGACTGTGGTAAATGGCCATGTGACAATATGTATCAATGTTTCCTGGTATAAATGAAAATGAGGCTAATGTGCAAATGATCAATTATAAGTTGGCTTTTTAAAAAAAGATTTTTGAGAAGCATTTTGCCAGGAAACATGGAGAGAGACCAAGACGGATTCAGGCTGGGATTACATGGTAGGTATCTTTGACCAAGAAGAGGGGTCATACATGCAGAGATACATAGAAGTGTTACTTACCGTGAAAGTTAAAATCTCAAGGTTGTCTTACCACATGAAACTACTGTACATCTTGTGTTAGTGTTGGTAGTTATGTTGTTTGATCCTCAAATGTGGCACATATTGTTATTTGTACTTACTTAAAGCAATTTTTGGACAAAAGACCAAATGTATCCACTTTAAATCTGCATACTTAGATAAGGTTTAAACCATTGTCTGGTAGATTGAAAGCCTGTGAGATATATATATATATATATATATATATACACATACACACACACACATTTTTCATGTACTTGTTTGAGGACTTTGGGAAGTTGTTTACTTTGGTTTTACATACAAGTCAAGTCAGGAGGATGTTTCCATTTACTGTATGTTTTCTTGACTTTCTATTTTCCTCGAAAAGACTACTGCAACGTGGTCACCCGACATTAAATTGGAGAGTTTGTTACTGAAGGTTGGCAGTGAAATGATTATCATCAGGATGCATGACCTAGCAGCAGTAGCAGCAGTAAAGAAGCTCTAGTACTCAGGGGTGTCGGACTGGGGGTGGAAAAGTGACTGAGTACCCAGGGCCCTCATGTGAGTAGGGCCCAAAAACATGCTAGAATGAATAGCTTTTGATGCAGGGAGGGGCCCGTAGAGAATGCCTTTCTACAGGGCCCAGAATTTTGTGCTACGCCCCTGCTAGTACTACTAGTAGGCTAGAAGTTGCAGTAGTAGTAATAGGAGCAGAGATGATACTATTGTCCTTGTACCAGTAGAAGTAATGACAGTATTTGTTGCTGTAAGAGTAGTAACTGCAAAAGTAGGGGTGGTAATATGGTAGCAGCAGCAGTATTCTTGCACTTTCTAACATGTCTAGTGGACCTAAGGAGTCTCCTCTGCCCCCTGCTGGTCAGAGAGGACACTGCACACTGAGCCAACATTGTTTCTCTATTTCCACACCCAACAAACAGCATTTGAAGGCCTCCTCACATGAAACCAGCAGTGAAGATGATCTGTCTTCCTTCATCTCATTACCTCCTTGAACTCTGCATGAGCCAAGTCTAAATGGCCTTTAATGTTCTACCAGCACATGTAATCACATTAGTTTTACATATTCTGTATTTGGGATACAATTAAAACAAAGAACAGTGAGTTTGCAACAGGAAAAAATAGCAACCAGATCATGTGGTTCCATCTGAAACAGCTTTAATTATGCAGTAAATAGTCAGTAATTAATTACTCTACTAGCAGCAAATAAATAATGCAGTTCATAGAGGTTTACTATTAAGAAAAGTATGTATTTTGTGGAGCTAAAAACACCGTATTACTGTTTGAGCTTACTATTAACGTTTTTACTGTGTACCTAGCAACATCTGATTTCAAAGAAACTCTCCTTGACTAAGGTCTGCACAGCTAAAAAGGCTTTTGTGTGTGTGTGTGTGTGTGTGTGTGTGTGTGTGTGTGTGTGTGTGTGTGTGTGTGTGTGTGTGTTAGTGTGTGTCAATGTGATCAGGAATTCATTAGTTGAGAGGAAGCTCTATGCCACAGTCTGTTTTATGTCAGTCTGTCGCACGCAGATTTTTTTCCCAAGGCCAAGAGGATATCCCTTACACACACACACACACACACACACACACACACACACACACACGCGTACAGAAACATGAATGCTGATACAACCACACATGGAAACAGAGAAAGTGATGGAAAGAGTCAGCACACACGCAGCATAAAGACTAACAGATAACAAGTGTATGGAGGTTTATGTCTTAATACACACAAATGACAATTTAATTCAATAAATGAGAGATCCATAATTCCAACAAAAGAAATGTGTGAAATCCCATTATTTAGTTAGACAACTAAAACCTTTACTGTAAGATTGTTCAAGATAAGTTTGTCTGAATTTAACTCAAACAAAAACAAAACGTGAAATTTGATTAAATTACTTAGACCCCTTAAATCATAAATGGCATAAAATGGTTGTCATGTATGGTTTCATGTTAATGGCCAGGAGAACCCTGCAACTTATTATTATTATTTTTTTTTTTTTTTACAAATATCAACCAGCAGCGATATGTCTGCACGTATTTGCACAGAGACGGAAAATAATGCTAACCCCCCCAAAAAAATTGGTGATTTGTCTGGATTTACCTTTGTGTACATACTGTAAATTGTTAATTATTTAACTGTGGAAAATATCATCACAATAAAGCAATACAACTAAAGAAATGAGAAACAAAACAAAAAAATTTAAAACATGAGCCACCGGAGCCTATAGGCTCGCGTCGACTGCGGGGAATAGTGGTTACATACAACGTATACAAATACAGCCACCCATGTATCACCGCGGTTAGGCGTAAACCTCGTATCTCCATTTTGGTAATGAAGAAAAGTAGCCTTGTTTTAGCTGGATGCATATGTTATTATCTGAAGTATTTTAAAAGTGTTATACAGTATGGTGCAGAATTGGAAAATGACTCTGACGTGTGGGGGAGCGTGCAATCCTTCAATCCTTCAACAGCATAAACTGGAGGCACGAGGTTTTCACCAGTCAGTGATACTAGGATCCCTTTTACAATAAGTCTGGAGGAATACTTGGACTGTTCGTATACACTCACTCCTTCATTTATCAGCGAAGGAACGTGTCTGTGGTGCCTGTGTTGTGGTTGAAAAGATGTGTGTGTGTGTGTGTGTGTGTGTGTGTGTGTGTGTGTGTGTGTGTGTGTGTGTCAAGGGTCTGTCAGTCTTGTTCCAGGCCGCTCTGCAGTCCTCAGCAGCTCTGCACTGGCTCCAGTCTGACACCCCCGGACTGGACTGGACCGGACTGAAGGTAGGTCCCAAACCAACCAAAACAGCCTGCAACTCTCTCTGCAACATTCACAAGAACATGCTGTAATTATTTCTGTGAAGGAACTAGATGCAAACAGTAGCACGACTTAAAAATACATATTAGAAGACTTCCTATCATTTTGTTAAACCATTGATGCTACTGGGGCAAATAAAACTGACAGATTTGATTTTACATGCCACGTCTTAATCTGCAAAGGTATTTCTACAGAAGCCAGACAAATACAGAGGAATAAAAGTCTCCCAAAATGGAAATATTCGAGTAAAGTGGGCCATACCTCAAAAATGTGTCAAAAATAAACTACAGTGCTCCAGTACAATGTACCTTATCTTTATTTTCCACCTCTGCTTTTATTTCCAAACAGCTTTATTTCCAGCCTTGGCTAAGACGAAAACATTGTTTGAGAATATCATGTTGATATTTTCTGCTGCAATCAGTGGCACTGAGACTGCATGCTGCGCTAATGTCCTCTAATGACTGAAAACACACATTAAGCGTCTGATCCATTCATTTCCAACACAGATCATTTAGACGGAGAGGATGAGGCGACGGAGAAAAAGAAAGAGAGGGAGTGCAGCTAAAAGTGGCTGAATAACTAAATTGCTCCGATTAAGGTTTTAAACGGGGCTCGTGAACGCGCGCCCCTGTTATGGTGAATACCGCAGTGGTGTAGTCTACGTGATACGCAGGTATACGCAGTATACCCACTAAGAAAACTCCAGGATTTCCATATACCCACTTAAAAATGCCCAATGACACGCAACAACATACTTTCCATTATAATTTTGATATATTTTGAATTGTCATCTGTGTTTTTCTCCTTCACATAGGCTAAATAAAGGTTTGTCCACCGTAAATTGGTGCATAAAAGTGTATCCGAATACAGGAAATGAAGTCGTTGATGCTCAAAACGAGCCCCCCCCCCACCACCACTATGATATGCCCCATCTCCCCCAAAGGCAGATTCTGGCCAATATACAGTACAGTATACCCACTGCAATACATTAGACTACACCACTGAGAATACGGTGCCTATAAGTGAGCGCGCAAATCCTGTTTACCTGACAGAGGAGAGTCAGCGGATCATCCAAGAGCTCGAGACGCTGTCTGTGTCTTTATGGAGGAAACTGTAACGACTGTACACGGGCCAGAAGCTCACGCATTTCTAGCGCGCGACAAGACGCCAAAAACAGTGTTGTGCTATTTTAGAAATGGGCGTGAATTGGCCTATATATGATGTAATAAATATTAAAGCTCTTCAAGGTTAACTTTCGCTTTGAAAAGACGATTTTGTTGCTTTACACTCTTTGTTTCACAATCTCTCTGTTTAGTTGAGGGGATTAAACGGCTTTCAAAGTTAATAACAAGAGCGTGTCATCTCAAGCCAACAGTTATTGCTCGTGGTGGTTGTAAAATGATGTGACCGATTTTATTCTATAAACCGTTTAATTCCTATATGTAAAACACTCTAAATACGTTAACCACAATCAAAAGGGATGTGAGCAACGCCAGCGTGTTTTTTTTGCTTGTCTTTTGGAGATATTAAAATGTTTGCAAGATGATGTAGGCCTATACTGATTTGTCAGAAATAAAGCATTCACGATTAGCCGTACATATCTGTGACAGTGTGCTCTGCGTCATTCTGTGCTTCTTGGAAAAAGCGCTATTAGATGTGATAGCTTATATTATTTACTAATAAAAAAACAATTCAATCACGATGTAGCATAAATACATTTATAATAATAATAATATGAATAAAACAATATGAATCGACTTTGGCCTACAATACACACACACACACACGCAGACTTAGAATGAATATTGTCGAAATGGGACATTTAAGCTTTGCCATGAATTACACAAATTAACCCAATACCATAGGATTTATTGTGTTGTAACCTATTGCATTTGTATCTTAATTTTATGTTCCGGCCTACACTTATTATTATTATTATTATTATTATTATTATTATTATTATTATTATTATTATTAAAACATATAGGGCATTGTTACAGCTAGTACAATCTGCAACATGATCAAACCAATCCATGTTTAGCTATATGCTCTAAAAACACTTGGGCCTTTACATTTTAAAAAATATGTTCGGCTTCTGTTTAAAACGTATCGTTTGTTTTAATAATGATATGATGCTAAAACATATTAAGGGTAATATCATTTGCACTTCTTGGATAATAGCCTATCTATTTGTAGTCTATTTATTTGGTGCATGCATGGTGCCTAATTATTTCTTAATAATAAATCAAACAAAAACAAAAAAAGGGACATTTTTTTTTGCTGTTTTGACCGCCGTGTGAGGACATCATGAAGAATGTCCCATATGAGGCAGTTCACGGCAAAATGTTCCAAATGAAAAGTTGTGCTTTTAAAGAAGTGTGAGAGAGAAAGAGACAGAAGAAGTCCGAGGAAAAGACAATGACGGTAATTGAATGTTTTTAGTTGTGAGAGATGTTGATTATGCAGCCTATAAATGGCCTTTGCGCGGTGATAACGTCAGTGAGCGAGGTTGAACGTTAATTAGAGCATTTTAGTTTGAAATATGAAAGCGACAGCAAGTTTATGTCTCGGTGTTGATTTCCACATAATACCGTGTTGATGTTAATGGCGCCTGTGATTAAAGCGGGTTAAGTGGTTGACCCTTGGTATGTGTGTGTGTGTGTGTGTGTGTGCGTGTGTGTGTGTGTGTGTGTGTGTGTGTGTGTGTGTGTGTGTGTGTGTGTGTGTGTGTGTGTGTGTGTGTGTGTGTGTGTGTGTGTGTGTGTGTGTGTGTGTGAGAGAGCAAGGTTTACCTGCTGATGATTGTAAAGATGATAAATGGTAGCTAGTTGAAGTCCATTGCAAATTAAATGGGGGGGGACAATACACATTCAAAGACACGTGCACGCAAGCAAGCGCGGTCCTGCCGGTAAGCTATAATGTGTGAGGAACGGTCGGTCTCCCGCTCACTATAAGAGCAAATTAGTCGCAAGAGCAGATCACCGATAGGGCGGAAACACGCGATCCATCAACGTTGGAGTGTGTATGTCTGCAGGTTATACTCACCTTGTTTCTTTTTACACTATTGCGTCTGTTCTAAAAGGAGTTCAAGATGTTGGTCATGTAAATGAGTTGCCTAGTTTGTGATTTAAGGAACTGTTTTGAAGAGGCACTGAAAAGAAAACCTGTAGGAGTAAACCAGGGCTTCCCAATCTGCCAAGGACCCCATAAATCCACATTAGACCCCCAAACCCCCCCCCCCCAAAAAAATGCATCTGAGAATAGGGTTAGGGAGTGTGAAATGGCAGTCAACAGACACAGACATAACTCATATGTATTTCATCCTAAGTAATTTAGGAAGCCGGTACAAATATTACAGCCTATTTGGAAAAACTTCCCTCGACAAAGTCTGTTTTCTTTTCAAATTCAAACATACTGGAAGAACCAAGGTACTCTTGTTGAAGAGCATATTTAAAAGCCTTTATTGATGCGGCTGATGCATAGCAAAAAGGTAAAAAAAAAAAATGCATTGCGGCACACAGGCCTTCTTCAGGGTGACTAACCAGAAGTGAGTTACAAACAGGACAAATAAAGAACAAAGACAGGAAGTGACATCATACTCAAAACCGTAGTAAAATAGAAAAATAGAGAATGAATCAGAATAAAGTCCCGAAGTGCTAAATAATAGTGGCAAACTGGAAGGTTAATTTATAGGTATATACTTCAAATAAACTTACAGGACTTTTCTTTCGTGTTTTATAAGACGGAATGCAATCAGCTACAGTTAAAATAACATATGTACAAAAAATGATATAGCCTAATTGCCCATTGTTCTGTGGTATTAGATCGTCACACTAATACTGCACTCCCACACGGGAGCAAAATGGAACCAGTGAACATGATTTCCAATTTAAAATAAGTTGAATGTGATCCACAAGAGAAGCATATGAAATATGTATTATCAAAGAGAGAAACATCCCAGCTGCTGAGTAGAGGAAGGAGTGTAGGCACACTGCTGTAATGAATCGGATCTATAGCTTGGGCTTTTGGTTCATCCTGCGGCTTTCTTGAGAAAATCAAAGAGCTTTGGTTTTTCCACAAACTATTCCATTATACTAGCTACTGTAGTTATTAGTCATCCACTGTTTGAAAGAACATTTCTGTTGTTGTTTATTTTGAGTCAGTGCCTTGACAACTCCTTATGTGTGAACAGTATATAGGGCCATTCCAATGACACATGCCCTGCCAATTAAAATACATCTTGAAGAGAAGAACAGGTGGGTTGTTTGAAGCAAGGTCATGTAGTCATTCAAATATGGCCGTCATACAGATATTGTAGATTGGAGTAACAGCTTAGCTCCAGCCTTGCTCCATTTGGGGCCTGAAATGATTGTGTCCAGGGTGCGATTTGTGAAAAAGTAGAGGGGGAGAGGGGAGGGGGGGTGTTTTTTGATCATGCACAACAAAACAAAACATTCAATAATTAAATCCCCTTTTAAATACCACGGATATAGTTCCACTCCGCTCTAAAACTGGAGAGCAGTTTTGGTGCCTAAACTTAACTGTCATTGCCGTATGTCGCTCACTTTTTCTGGCTAAACTCCACTACCACGGTCCCTGAAAGGACCGTCATCTGGTGCTGCCTGTAGCCAGCTCACAGTCACCTATTGGCGGCTAAACAACTGCCGCTGGTAGCCGGCGTCCCGGAGCTCTGTAGCGGCTAAATACAACCAGCAACTGCTGCTCGGATTTGTCGCTCTAACGCACTATTCACATTACAGCGCTTAACTTAGTTTAAAATCCTTCTATTTTAGGTATATAATATATGGTCTATTGGTGAAGTAGATGATCACTAGCAGGGATGTATAGACCAGAAAGGGGGAAATCTCACACATTGGGCGGGTTATTAAAGTGCAAATGTGGCTAATACATGACCTGTGGAATAATAAGGCTGTGTAAAGTATTAAACTATTTACAATATCAATTGATCTGAACACTACTATAAATGTGTTTATGACAAGTTCTGTTACAATATATTCTGTAATACAGTTAGAAGGCAAAGTTCATGACAAACTGCACTAAAAAAAAATCTATCTACTGACAACCTAGCAATTCTATTGAGCAGTTCAACCTGACTTTTGTGGGCCCAATCCAAACTGGTTCTCATGCCCAGACTTGGCAATGTGCCTCACACGTTTGGTCCAGCTTTCCATGTGATGGCTCTGGGTTGGGTTTTTGAATGGAGCGAACAGCACCAAAGAACAACTGACCATATCATTGAAATAGCAATATTCTCTCCTAACCTGTTCCCTGAGTTTTAGTCGTAACTCCATGACTCATACACTTTATAGAGCCACCCACTGACTCTTGTTGCTATTCATTTAATTTAGTGCTATTATGAATATACACTTTAAATGATCTCTGTTGCTCGTTTCTCTGCGGCATTTCTGTGCTTTGGCAAAAATAAAAACACAGAGCAGCAGCTGCAGTGGAATTAAACTTGTATTATGCCAGCTAACATTCACCAAGTCTTTAAATTATTTATCTTCCTCTTTGATCCAGAGGACAAACATTGCTTCATGTTGCATACTTGTTGTAAAATAAAAAATAAAAAATGCTAAACTGGATATAGAGAAATCTTCTGACCAGCAGATACTTCATTATCTATCATTACATTTTACCATATTGTAATGTTATGCTCATCTGCCTGTACTTTCTGCATTCTGAGAATGTTTAACAGTAAAAGTCGAAGGATTGATTGGGATACAAGGTGCAGAGTCCAACTAATTAAATCTTCTATTTTAAAAGTGTGAAATATATGCAATGAATAGCTTCATTGTGAATCTGGTGAACAGGCGTGTTTAAGTGAGAATAGGGTTAGGGTCAGGGTTAGACTTCAAACGGTAGACTTCATTGGAATTAAACTAAAAATCAAGAAATGATTACGATGATCTACCCATTGGCACCCATAAATATTCCAAAATGATGCAAACAAGAAGTCAATTTAACATGACTTTGTTCGGTCAAAGGCTGTGGGGCTGCCGTATAGTACACACATCCAACCTAGGAAATGACGCTAAGGTGGAAAGAGGAGGGTGCAGGTGAACAACTAAAGCTATAGGGTCAGGTAGGGTTGCTAGATGAGAAGATTTAAATCATTTGACTTTGTGTACTGATTATACATACAGTCCATCATTCAGACATATACTGTACTAGTGTTTTTCCTCAGCTTTCTGCAAGGTCAGATTGGCTCGTAAAATACAGATTCAGACGTTAGTGTAAATGAGCCACACTAGTCTGATGGACATGTAGCAGTGAAACCAACAGCAGTGGAATTTTCGTTCAATTTCTCCATGAATATGCTTCCTTCTGCACAGTGATACGGTTATACAGTCTTATGCAACAGTTACTTTGTATGTATATATTTCTTTTTCTGTATTTATTTCTTTTATATTAATGTTTAATATTTGTTTGTTCGTTTGTTTATGTATGCACCTTTCACCAAGGCAAATTCCACATAAGTGTACTTGTTGTGGCAATAAAACCTTTTCTGATTTTGATTAGCAGGGTTTGTTGGGTAGAAAGTAGTGCTGTCAGTTAAACGCGCTATTAACGGCGTTAACGCAAACCCATTTTAACGGCGTCAATGTTTTTATCGCGAGATTAACGTTCTTTTTGGCCTAGCAAACTTTGTAGTTTTTGTCACACGCTGTTGCAACAACTAGTAACGTTAGAAAAACTACAACACCACACCGGATCTAGCTAGACCGGAAACAAAACAACAGGCACGCCGCACACACTTGTTTGGGCTTGTGAGCCGGCCAAAGAGTAGTAGGCTAACGTCATGTTTTGAGTGGATGGCGAGCGTGAGACGCCGAAATGGATGCCAATAAGATTCTGAATGGAACGTTTACTTTTAAAAAGTTGCCAAATGGTTCCATTGACAAGACCAAAGTGATCTGTGTGTTTTGTCGTTGTGAACTGAGCTATCATCGCAGCACGTCCAGTCTAAAATATCACTTGGCCAAGCACACAGCTGATGCCAATTCTCCGCCCCCTCGTCAAAGCCAGGCGACAATGGATGACTTCAGACAGAAGCACATGGATACCACAACTAAGAACAAACTTACAGCAGCCATAGCTAAGTGGATGTAGGCCTTTTCCATGTTGATAAGAGCATTAAAATGAGAAAAAATAATGGGACAAAAAGAAATCAAGGGACATTTGTAATAGATAAAAATGTGCGATTAATTGCAAGTTAACTATGACATTGATGCGACAGCACTAGTAGAAAGAAAATAGTTCCTACATAAAACTGCTCACAACCAGGCCTGTAGATTTTGTTGAGTAACAGGGTCATGAGTTTAGTTAAGCGACATTGCTAGTTTTTCAAATGTATTGTTTTGGCGCATTGAGCATCAAGCAAGCCGAGTGCCATCTAGTTCCATTATATTGGACACAAGGCAGACCTCTAAAGCCAATCTCTTCAACACTGGGCAACTCTCACCAAAACAATCTAACGTTACATGATAAATAGCACAACATGTATGAGGATAAATACATTTTTGGGGGTCACTTTAATGCTGTAAACACACCATTGAGATTATTACCTTTTAAGTTGAGATGGCGGTTTGCTAGCAAACAGTTGCCTATTTACACATCCAGCTGATACAGATTAACATGATCATTTGGAGGATCTGAGGAATTAACATCCAATATTCACTCTCCTTGTTTGGTCTTCACTAATTATTGAGAGAAATACCTCTTTAGCTGCTAAAAGCCTTTAAACAAAGTGGCGTGTTTGTCTGTTGTTTGTTTCCGAGCAGGTACTGGAATGCGGGTTTAAATGCTTTTTTTGCTGAAGAAAGCTGCCTGCTGCGGTGAGAGTGAATCAAAACAGTAAAGTTGTGTGCCAGAAAAACAAAACAACAAGTTGATACTATTAAGCTCTGTAGAGCTGGGGGGAACTTCAGAGTCAGGTAATATTTTCCCTATAGGCTCATCACTACCACAAGTCAGGCAGTGTTGCGTTGTTAATATAAAAATAGTGGTTATAGCTGCTTTAAAGTTCAGCCAACAAGCCAGCAACAATATCTACTCTCCTCCATCATAGTTGCTACTGATAGCTTACCCTTAGGACTTCTAAATGTTGAAAATGGTTGTTCTAAATAAAAGAATCCCCCTCTTAGAAGTGAAATGTTATTGGTTATTTCTAATATCACTAAATATCTAAAACAATAGAGTGACCACCAATGAGAGAGCTCCCTGACAGCTCAGCAATACAGAAGAGAATGGAATGGTGTTGGGAAGGGTGATTTTGACTTTTAAAACCATATACAATGACACATGCTTCACATATTTGATTGTGATTTATCTCAAGACATATCTAAAGGCCCTGACAGTTCCCCTCTGGCAATAGTCATTAGTACTTACCACTAGATATAGCTGCAATTAATATACTTTGTAAGTCCAGCGTCAATCAGTGCACTTGTGGCACCACCATGCAGAGCAGCCTTTGGAAATGTAGACAGTACTATTACAAATGCACAAACGTATCAGTCCAACCCTATAGTGTGTGTGTGTGTGTGTGTGTGTGTGTGTGTGTGTGTGTGTCAGGAGTTAATAAATTGTCAGTGAGCTAAGCTCCTCAGAGAGTATTTCTTTTTTTTTTTTTTTTTTTTTTTACCAATGAAGCATCTCTGCACCACTTAGCTCAGCTCAGAGAGAGAGAGAGAGAGTGAGAGAGCAACACAGAGACATCATTCCACAGCTGGTTGACAGATGGCTGGAGCTGACACACACATGCATGACCTTTTTCTCATCTACAGTGTATATGTAGCTAGCAGGCTACAGCTAAGACAGCAGCTAACGACAAACACTGTTTGGTTAGAAACATGTCTGCTTACCACTGATTGGCTCCAAACATTTTGTGTCCATTGGCCCGTCTCAGCTCAACTCAAACCGGCTGATGGTGGCGTCTGCGACTGAGCTTGTCAAGTCGTCAGTGGCTGGTTTTAGAACGTAAGGGACGTCACCTGTTCCAACAGCCAATGTCAGCTTGTAAAGTCAGTTATAAACTATTACTATTACTATAACTGGCATTTTAAACTCCGGTCAATTTGGGAAACATCCTCCGAGCTAGAACCGACAATCAAATTATATTTATATCGAATTTTTAGAGTAAAATTCTCATCACACACTGGACAGCCATTTTAATTCCAGAACTCGCCTCCCTACATGCACATATTCCACTAAAACAAGTTCCTTCCCAACATACCCGCGTTTGGCGCTTAGCGCCATCCAAGACGATTGTGATTGGTTTAAAGAAATGCCAATAAACCAGAGGATGTTTTTCATCCCATCCCAGAATGCTGTGTGCACTAGCTACTCTGGCAATGCGAGACTAACCAAAACTTTATAGTTTGCACTCCAAGGGCTAAATTAGTGCACAATGTGTGGTGTAGTTCCTCTGACTTCACAACTAGAGATGCAGTTGTAACACTGTTGGAAAGCAGTGCTGGATTAGGAGGAATACTGTATTTTGGTTGGTTGGCTTCAGCCATGAGAGAGTCACATCAGCTCTGTAAGTGTACGGATGCCACAAGTCACTGTTTCTGTGATGGAAAAGAACAGTCTGGAGTGGATCTGCCAGAAAAACGTTTCCCAAGAGGGAACTAGGACTTTATTCAGCTTATCCTACTTAGCACTCCCTCTGGCCTGGAGCCTGTGTGTTACGTTAACTTGAAGTGCAGTGCTTTTCTGCTGCACATATTTTTCAGTGTTTTTGTGTATTTCTGACTTTCATTTCTTTCACCCATTTTGCTGTCATGCAGTGTGATTATTATTTTGCAGTAGGTTGTACTTTCATTGTGATATTTAATTTCTATTTTTGAATTTAAATTGTTTGTTAAGTTTGTTAAGAATGTTTTTTTTTAGAACAATATAGAAACAATCAAAGCAAAAAATAATATTTTTTATAAAGAATCCTTCCTTGTCTCCCTTCTCTAGTGTGTTTCTCAGTCTCATCGCAAGACTTTTTTTTTTCATTCACATAATGCTCAGTGCTCACCTCGTTCAATTTCCTCCTTCCTTCCTGTGTCTGTGATGAAAACATAAGCTAGCAGCTCTCTGCTGTCCTGGAGCAGCACTAGCAGCAGTAAATCTATCAGTAGACGGACACAGGGAGACAGGGAGAACTAACAGTGATCATGTCCTTGTGTGTCTTCCGAACTAATAAATCATCATTTAGAGCGTCTCTCGCTCGAGCTGCGTGGCTCTGCCAGCTGCTGCTGAGTGTTGTACAACATCTGACAAGAGGTGAGCCATGGGCAGCGCTAGTCTGGACAACAATGTGGATAACAGCTGCCTAAAAGAGTCTGAAACGAAACACTCATTCGGTTTCTGTAATCCATCCGCTGATCATTATCTTTGAAAAATTAAATCAGAAATTGTAGCAATGCTTATTTCTAGGAAAGGAAGCAAGTAAAAAGGCCCTGTTGCTTGTTTGATGATAGTTACTCGTTGTGCATGTATGTGCATGGTTCAGCGCAATGTCTGTGCTCATTAGATCCACATCATCTCTTTGCATTAAGGTTGGTAACTATATGTTGATTCATGTTGTGCTTGAATGAAATACGCATCCATCTTGGCAAAGCTCCTGACACTTGTGTGTATAGATAAGGCAACTCATTTGTGGAGACTGAGTACATTTACATACATTTTCTGCAGTTGTATTTCACTTGATGATCTCCATTATATTTCACTACATTTTAAAGGGGTATGTGATGCCTATTAATCAAGCGTGACTGTGGGTTCAACATTGGGGGTGTTGAGATATAGCAAAATTGACATTTTGTGCATCAAACATTTAAAGGTGCCCTGCCACACGTATTTCAGTACTTTGTGGTAATGTCTAAATTTCTACCATGGACTCTGTAACATTTCTTATGGAAAAAATGCCTGGTTACCTCATTTCAAGCCATTCTAGCGTGGTATAGAAAGCCTACAGGAAGACTCAGCTCGATATGTGCCAGTTCTCATTAATATTCAACGAGCTAAGCTGCTTGACTCTGATTGGCTTACAGCTAGCCTATAGGGGCTTTCCGACCGGAGGGATTTTTGTATTTCTTAGAACTAAACGTTCCTAGAACACTTTTTTTGTCGTGTTCCGACAGGAAAAATGTGGGGATTTTTAAGTTCCTCTGGCCACTGTAGCGTACTTTTTTTAGCTCCTACTCCAGAGCAGGGTCTTTTCCCTTTTCCTAGGTGTACTTGATTGGTCGAACTTATAAGTCACGCCCACTGCCAACTCGGAACTTGCAGGCAGAGCAACAACCAACAACACGACATTTTTAACAATTTTCACCATCTTATTCATCATTAAATTCACTTCTGACAACGTTTTAGGCGAGAAATTAACTGTTTAGATTTTGAATATAGGCAGTCTTGCGAAAATTGATGCCGAATTGACAATTTGCGTCAAAGTTTTGTGTCATGCGGCTCGCCGGCCGTCTCACACACACACACACACACACACACACACACACACACACACACGTCCTGATTTATCCGCTTATTTCTTTTCAGTGGCTAGAGCTGACAGAGGAGGTAGCAGTTCATTTTCACATTCACGACATAACACAAACACATAACCTAACATATTTCAAAAAAATATAAGTAAAATGGTTTTGTATGGCAGGGCACCTTTAATTTTCTGCATTCTGGTGAATTGTTCTGCAACAATTTGTGCCTCTTCTGCATCAGTGTCTGGTGCAAGCTAATGTCTTTATTTATGGAAAGGAAATTATAATAGGTTTTTGGGGTGGGTTGCACTGGCCCCTGTAAATTATGCCTATGTTATTACTCCACTATTCCATTGAGATGTTAATGTTTTTTTCATTACTGTAATTAGTTTGTTGTACCCCAAGCTGACAAAAACCAATGTATGGAAAGTCTTGCAAAAGGACTTAACGAGTCTTCCCTCAGGTCAGACTGTGTTCGAAGCTGTCAAAGTTTTTCCCATGATATGCTTTATAGTTTATACCTTTTGTCTCTCTTCTCTTTGCTGTTCTCTGTCTCTCTTTCACTCACTCCTCCCTTCTCTGCTTGCACTCCTTCTGTCTCTCATTCCTCCCTGTCTCCCCTTCTTAATGTAATTGAACTTTGTAGGATTTGACAAGATTAGGACTCTCAGTGGGACTCCCCACTGAGAGTAAAATATGTGAAAAATGTGAAATTAGTTGAAAAATTGAAAACGCTGAAAACTACACAGAAAAAGCAGGCTAAACATAAAAAAAAGTCATATCAAGGTAGGCTATGCGAATACAGTTTGGTCACCACATTACAGTTATTTGGCAGATGTTTTTGTCCGACGAGACTTACATTGTCATTTCCCTGTCTACAGAAGATATAGGCCTGTGTGCATGAAATACCTACATGAAATATGCAAATGATTCTGTAGGAAGATAAAGCATTGTCAAGCACATTATTTCTTTTTTCCATGATTGGAAAACTTGGGAACATTAACCCAGTAGGTCTTTACACAGAAACACACCGACCCATATGTGTCGAGCCCAATTGATGGCTGACAGTGGCAAAGTACTTCCATAGTTTTTTGTCATTTCATGTAGTGTTTTACAAGAATTTCAGCTTCATCTAAATACTTCAGCCTGCAGAAACTACTGGCAAGTATGTTCATTAAATTAGCACTGAAGCATGGCCTGACAAAAGTACAGCTAAAAATCAATGGCAGACACAATGGTTCCTAGAAGTTAAAATGTCCACAATGGACGAATATGTACCTATACCAAATAATACATACCACTAACAGTATGTAGTTCTCTGGGTAATTTGAGAACTCCATTTTTTGAAATGTGTGCAGATTAATTAGTTTGTTAAGCCTTATTATAAGTGAGCAGAACCATCTAGAATTTTTTACCATGACAGGACAGTTTGTTACTAATTTAGTTACTGATACCATAGCTTTTCAGTAAATCCGATCAGATTCAGATTCAATTGTATTGTCATTAAGCAGAGTACAAGGACAGAGCTAATGAAAAGCAATTTAATTAAATGCAAATAAGGAGTCACCTTTGTTCTGTTTTGCCACATAGAAATTTGAGGCCCCTCGCCATAGTTAGGATTGCAGTTACTTGACAAAACAGCAATAACAACAGAAAAAGAATACAGGCACAGGAATCCTTTGGAAAGGCCTGCATATGGTGGTAACAATTAGAAATCAGCTCCACCTTACTCCTTTATCATCATCATCATCATCATCATCATCATCATCATCATCATCATTTATACGTTCTCTGTCAGATGGAAAATGTGTCTTTGCAGTTTAAGATCCATTAATACTGAAATATTATTCATCAGAGATACAGGTAGGCTACTAATTCATAACTAGTGAATCTGCCTGAATACCTATCTACAATTTCACTCTACATTATATGTAATTACAGTTTTTTTCAATTGCTTAAGCACTATTTTGAAAACAGGTACCGGTTTTTCAGAACACTACACACAATTAGCACATCCACACACCCAATCTGCAGACCCTTTGTAAAAACACTAATTTATAAAAAAAACAAAAAAAAAAACAACAATTTTGTTACAATGTAAAGCACACGTTTCATATGACTTAATTCTAGCTACACACTGCTGTTGCTAACCTAAAACACTTTTAGCAATTCTACTTCTCAGTGATTAGGGTACTGTAAATGAAGTACACAGAGGAAGTGCAAATATACAATAAGTTCACCAAACACTACACAAGACCAATGCAGACTGAGGAAAATATAATTTATTTCTCTCCATACGCAAATCAGTCAACATGTCAACACGGAGAATTACAACAACATGTCCCAGTTTTCATACAGCTACTAAAGTAGTGTGCATAACACTGTTAGCTTAGCAAACAACAGACCCACATAAAATACTGTCTCCAGGTTACGATTACAGTAAAAAAAAAGGTCTGAAAAGACTTATCTGCTGCATTTTATAGTGCTTAAACCTGATTGGTGTGTCTACAATTAAGCAATCATGTGTTTGCGCACCTGATGGCTGTGTTCCACAGATTGGCTCATAGGTGTGGTCATTAACCCAGTAGGTCTTTACACAGAAAGGACACAGAAGGACTACATGAGCTAGCTAGCTCATGTAGTCCTTACCTAGCTACTGCGTATGTGACTGACAACAAAGATGTTACAGAAGTTGTGAGGTCTCACTCTGTAGCTAAAACAGAGACCTGAACACAGGGTGAAAAGAGAAGCTGCAGCAATATGCAGTAGAACAAAAATATGGTGTTTTTTTTTTTTTAAATTAAACCATGTAAACCTATTCTGATACAATATCAAATTACAATTATGAACCTGAAAATGAGCATAATATGGCCACTTTAAGGTTTTTATAATTGTGTAATACTTTTGATTTCAGTGTACGAGCAATTGGCAAAAACTGGAAGATATATTGCACAACGTTTAATATGTTATTTTGGAATTAGTCTCGCTTTGCCAGACCCTAGTCCACACAGTATTCCGGGATGGGAGAAAAACGTGCTCTGGTTTATTGGCATTTCTATAAACCAATCACAATCGTCTTGAGAGGTGCTAATCTACGAATGCTGACAGGGGCAAACGCACTGTTTTTGGAGTTTGTGTGCTTTTCTTTTTGCATAATTTCTGTATTTGCAGCACGTTTGTGTATTTGGTTGTGTTGTGTGTATTTGCAGCGCGTTTGCTAAATGCTGCGCATGTGTTGTCAAATTAATGAAGATGTTTTCTTAATTTGCTCGTGTTTTGCCTATTTGCATGTGTTTCATTTAGTTGCAGTGCGTCGGCCACTGTACTAAGCGCCGGGCGGAGCGGCTGCAAAATAGTCGTGCGAGAGGAAACTCAGATTGGACAGATAGTCTAGCTAGCTGTCTGGATTTACCCTGCAGAGATCTGAGGACCAGTTAACCATAGTCCTCACAAATCCACCGGAGTTTAGAACACCAACACAAAGAAAACTGAAGGAAACGGAAATCGGCGAAAATACATGCATCTGTCGGTTTTTCTGCGGCACCGGAGCAATCCCGGAAGTGGAACGTCATGGATATAGACTATTTTGGAATAGTCTTAGAACAGTTTTGTCATTTATATCACCAAAATCAGGCCACTTCCCGTGCAGCACAAAAAGGTGTTTCTTATCTGATCACGAGACCGGTGTGTTCTCCCATTGAAAGCCATCTGGGGAAAACACTCAAGCATGTTGTTGTTTATCTGCTACATGCAATAAAAAAGGAAAATTATCGCATAAAGGAAAAGAACTCCATAGTCTAATAAGTCTTCCATAGATATCAGATTTCACCTGTAAAATGGACAGTTTTAAGGACATCTCACAAAGAAAGACGCGCAAGGCACAGCTAGAGTATATATATATATATGCATGAATGTATACATCTTGAAGCTATTGAATTATTTTGGGAGAAAGTGGGATCGTTGTTGAATATAGGTGAATTTGAAATGAGCTCATGTCTATAACTTTCTATCTTTGAAATAATATTGAAAAACTAAACGTGTTTGCCATCATTTAGTCTGCCAGGGTTTCCAACACACGCTCCAAATGTGGTTCCAGCTTTGCAACGAATGAGTTTTAACCTCAAGAGGATGAACACATATACAGTAACCTGTGATATTTACGGGACAATTAATAAAGGGAAGTTGGCAATACTACTGACATAAACAGCCTTCCTTTATCTTATCACTAGTATTTTCTTGCAGGTATTTTGACTGGTTGTAAACTGGACTGGATGTAATATGTAGAAAAATAAGAGTATAACAGTATGGGATCCTGTATATGCTTTATTTGATATCACTATTTCCTAGTGGTGGGGGTAAAAAAAATCGATGCAGCATAGTATCACGATATTTTTTGCGCCAATACTATATCGATACACACATGCCAAGTATTGATCTTTTATTATATATGTGTTGGTCAGATTGTCTGCTTGACAATCCCATTTTGCAGCAATACAATTGAAGTGAGATGAGCAAACAGAGAAATGTATCTTTTTAGATAAAACAGATGTTGGCAAAGTTTCCTTTTGGGGGACTTCACAGTTGAAGTTGGAAAAAAGGTAATAAATTGCAATATATATGTTTAAAATCCCAATAATATCGTATCGTGATGATATCGTTTTGTGAGGCCTCTGGTGATTCCCACCCCTACTATTTACAAGTATATTGTACATTGGACCTGTGCCCTGTAAGAAGTGAAGTGTATATGCTTTGTTATCTATTTTTAACATAACAATAAAAATCAAACATCTTCAAGGGTCTTTGTATATTGTTTCATACAGTTTTAAAGCTTTTCCGTCAGAAGTTACCCTAACTACAAATACAGTGGTCAGAATCATCATACTAACACTGTTACTAATCATGAGACCGATATCACATGAGAAAATGATCTCGTAATGAAAGTAAAAGTTTAGCAGTAAAAGCTGGGCCTGCAGCAGGCTGACAGCAGCGCTGTGAAATGACAGAGAGAAACAAGAGCAACAGGCAGGGAGACAGAAAGCAGAAATGGTGTAAATCCTCCTGTGTTTGGAGGTGGTGGTTTCTGTGGGTTTTGATGGCTCTGTTTCAAGGGCTTTAGCTTTGATTTAGCTCGCAGTGACAGAAGTAGCAGTTGTGAGGCCAAAGGTGTATTTAAAGCCTGTGAGAAATGCCTTTTAACCTAACCTGGAATTTTATACGACAATATATAATATTATTTCACTCTGAGTTTGACTTGAAAATACACAACGGGTCAGTTTTACAATTCTAAAGTGGTAATCTGTGAGATATTTTGTTCCAACTATAGGGCAAATAGCTTTTGCTGCAGTGTTTCTGTACTGCATTTCCCAGAAACCATCTGCCAGTCAGACTACATGAGAGATACTGTGACATCGTTATTTAGACTGTTGACACAGCTTGTTGGGTTTCTTCTCTTTGTCTGCATAGCCATGCTTACTGTCACTCTTCATGCTGACTGTGCTCTTTAAAGTGACACTGTGTGACTCTTGGTAAACAGCACCAACTGTGGCCACAACTAATTGGCATTAACAAATGATAAAGGTATTGTATTGGATGATAAGGGTGCATTTTATTGCTTATGAATTTAGCTTTTCATTTATTAGGAAGAATCATTTCCTTCAATAGTCCCACTTTAAGCTATGGACAAAAAACTTAAACTGGAAACGTAAAGTACAGAACTGAAACATTAAACATAATTAAATGAATTATTGTGGTATTCATGTAAAGCCATATTGGGTTCATTCGCTCCCATTGATTTTTAATGGAGGAAGTTGATTCTACGTATTTTGAAACAGCTCCTGTTTTTCTTTTAATTTGCCATAATCATCACCGCATGTTCGTCTTACTAAATGGCATTACGTGGTATTATGTAGTTAATGTTCTTTTCATGCTGATAGATGCTTTTACATTTACATCATTTTATGTTTTATCTACAGTAATGTTTTAGCTACATTAAGCCCTTGCCTTTGCCTCAGTTTGATATCTGTGCTGTGAACCTGCCTTGCTGTCAGCTGTCACCTTATCTCGCCCTCCCCAGTCTGTCCTAACGCACTGCCATGTTTTTGGCTAACTTAAGCGCATTCACAGCAATTTTATTAATGTGCAAGGCCCCTGTTAAATAAATGAATGAAATCAAAGTGAACTATGACACTGCATTAACAGTATTTATTCATAACGTGCAATAACAGTATCTATTTTTCTTAAATGTACAGTTTTTTATATGCTGTCATTCAATGTGTGCAATATTAATATTTATGCTGCTGTCAAACTCCTTATTTTAGTGTTATATTTTAATGTTAAAATAACACTGTAGCATTAGTAATTTCTTTTTTTAACTTTTGTTTTTAGTGAAAGCAGTAGTCATGAGCCAGTGGAACGGAATTTCATTCATATGTGCACTCTGTATGTACAGTTGATGACAATAAAAATCAATCTATCTATCTATCTATCTATCTATCTATCTATCTATCTATCTATCTATCTATCTATCTATCTATCTATCTATCTATAAACAGAGTTTTTTTTAAATTTTATTTGCTCAAACCAAGCCTGTGGCCCCACACAGCTTGAGAAATCTTCAGTTCAAGAAAAGGGCATTACAGTGTGCTTCATAAGCCCAGTTTTGGCTATTTTTGACTCTCTTTTTTAATTACCCTCTATTTAATGATTTATTTAATACAGACTCACATTCACATTATTCCAGTGTATAAAATATAAAAACAGATTATCACTTGAAAAGTTTTGTCACATGTATTCGGTATTCCTCTGTCATCAATGTGTAAGCTTTCCCCCTTATTTATGAAAAATATGCTCAGTTTAGTTATGTGATCAAGAGTTGTTGCTGATCTCTGATTTTTAAATCCACCATGCTGCATTTATTCTAATCACACACACACACACACACACACACGCACGCAGGCACGCACGCACACACACACACACACACACACACACACACACACACACACACACACACACACACACACATCGAAATCTCTGAAACCTTCTGTTAGTATTCATATAAAATGGCCACCAGTCATTCCTGGCTCACAGCAAGCGGCAATGTGATATCAATTAATTCTGCTTTTTTTCCAGTTTTTTTTTCTTCCCTCTGTAAATCCTTTTTTCTCTTGTGTCTTTAATTGTGTCAGCATCTCTCCTTCTCTGTCTGATGTCAATGGATACGGGTTAATATCCTTTCTGTCTCTCTTTGTCTTAATCCTCTCTTTTTTCATTTGAGTTTTTATTGATTCTTCATCTCTGCTTCATGTGGCTGTGCTTTTCATTTAGCTCGTAGTTAGTTGCATTTTACTAGACTGCCTTCAGTGGTTGCTTGATGCTAAAAGGCTTGTGGACTAACCCAATTACAACATCCATTTACCAATACATGAGCTCTCACCAAGGACAAGTCCACCATGTCCTGTGTTCTGAGACTTTCCTGTCCCGAAAAACGCCCACATAACTCGATGTTTTCAAGCAGCAATTACGACAAATATACATGTTTATAGTGGCGGCGCCCTCTGGTGGCTGTAGTAATTATGAAGGGAGCAAAGCAAAAAGTAATGTGAGAATAAGAGCGCCTAACTCCACAACTCCACGTAAGGAGGCAGATTGAGGTGGTAGATGGGTCAAACAAACACAGGACTTTGACACAAGAGACTGGGGTTATGGTCCGTTTTAAAATAAAAGTAAACGGCAAATTTCTTTTTAACTTTATGGAACAAACAAAACAAATGGAGCCATGTTCTGCATCATTCGGCAGTGAAGTAACTTAAAGGTTAACTACTGCTTTTTTCAACCTGGACTATGTTTTTGTGTCTAAGTGACTGATGGGAACAACAATCTTTGACATTGGTCCAGTATTAAGCAAGATCGCTGCAGTCGGCAGCGGAGAAACAAGCTAAAATGTAAGTTAATAGGGCAATTGTCCAGCTTGTTTTTACCTTCACAAAAGTGCTCGTTTTGCCACTGACAGGCTCAAATTAATATTCTAAGTGTCTGACAACATTATGGAAAGGATTTCTAAGGAGGTAGACCTTTCTGTTTAAGAGTTAGTTTTTTTTAAACATAAAAACATCCGTAAAATTGTGTCATTTTAGCATCGTAAAACACACTTCATTCAAAGTCGACAGAAACAAAATAAAACTATCAAAAGCAGTTTTGGGTCGTCTTGCCACTTTTCCAACCAGCACAACTCAAAATAAACACATAGTTTACCGATTTACATGTGAAAATATTAATTAATGTACCGTTATAAAAAAACGGTAGTTACCCTTTAGCAAATGTACTGATTTGAACCCAAACCAATCTTTTTTTCTTCTTTTATAATTAACTAAGTAGTTCTGGTGCCTAAATGTAACCAAACTGCAACCGATTCACAACGTTAACATGTTTAAAACTGTAACCGTTCCGTTCTCTGGTTTAGATATGAGGATGGAAAACGCTCCTGTGGGTCGTAATTCCTGCCACCGCTAGGGGCGCTAATTTATGAAACGCTCCTACGGGTTGTATTAGAGCAGTGGTTTTCAACCTTTTCGAGTCGTGATGCCCTAGAATAATGTCAAAAAACTGAGCTGCAAACCGGTGTAAACAGCTGTTTTTACACGCCTCCCCCTGCTGATTTTGAGTGATTTTTGCAAATGCTCTGATTGAGACATGTTAACAAATAATGCTTTGCTTTAATGACAGTTTACCTTTAGCAGCTATAGCACCTAGCCTTTTCCAACGTGCTCCAGGCTCTGTGGATTTTTTATGCATTTGTGACAATTTCTCTCCCCCTGATCGCGCCTTCAAAGCCCTTTCTGTGTTCCAGGACGTCCTTATTTACAAATGAAGCTCTGAATATAACACATGGAATGTACCAAACACAGTAATGTAAAAACCATTCTCCAGTCTAGAATATGTTATTTCATTATTTTTTTCCCCCCAACCATCTGGCGACCCCCAGAAATTATCTTGTGACCCCCCTTGGGGTTGAGAACCACTATATTAGAGGGTAGGAATAAACTATCGATCTAACCTATCGTAGTATGGTTTTGGAGGTCTTGTTGACCCAAACATCTTTACTTAAATGAAGTACAATTTAGTTAAACTTTGATTCTGGGGCCAAATGTAGTCCAAATCCAAAGTATGGAGAATACTAAAATTCTTAAAATCAAAAATCAAAAAAATCAATGTATTGATGTTTTTAAACCATTAACATGTAATTGTATTTCTTTTTAAGTTTGTTCCAGGGAGTCATTTGAAGTGAAATATTCAAACCCAAGATTTTTATGGTTACACCACTCCATCGTCTTGAATTGTACAAACACGTCCAGGTGCTGAGTCCAAAAACTGTCACTGTGATTTCTGCCTCCCAAGGACTCGTCACACTAGAAAGGGAGTGCCCTTTAAACTTCATTTCATTTATTGCATTAGAAAAATTACGTTTCAAGCTCAAATTTGCTTTTCATCAGGTACATAAGTGAAGCGAGCGAAGAGAGCCTTCTACAGTATTGTGAGTCCTTGAGAAGCAGAAATCCCCAAATACAGTTTGACATATTTGGTATTTTTTGGAAACTTTGGGATCTCCTCTAGAATTCAAGATAAAGTTCTGTGGGGTTAAAACCATGTTTGACTGCACAGCACACGTTTCTATTGACTGACGCACCAGTTAACAGAATGGGTTCAAAGTATTCAATATTAAATATGAATTGAAATCATCTGAATGAAATTGAAAATGAAATTAAAGAATGATTTGTTAAAAT
Source organism: Sander vitreus (assembly GCF_031162955.1). NCBI lineage: Eukaryota > Metazoa > Chordata > Actinopteri > Perciformes > Percidae > Sander > Sander vitreus. The sequence continues at coordinate 35,783,820 of NC_135856.1, forward strand.
GTATAAATATAAATCTGGGTGTAAATTGGGCACTGATTTGATTTGGTGTGGAGATATGTGTTTGACGTATGTCCTATGCAATTAATATTTATTTTTTATTTATGCATTTCATTCTCAGCCTCCTTTTTAATTTAAATCATTTTCATTTATTTTGTAAAATTTGTAAAATGGTATTTAATATGTGAATTCACATAACTGAAAGAAAATATAGAGTAGAAAAATATGACTTTAATAGTTTAGGCTATCCTTTTTCTTACTATTATTACATAAAAATAAAAGTCTTTGTACAAAAGCAATAATAATGTAATGTGTCATAATAATAACGCTATGTGTATGTATTATTATTACTAGCAGCAAAGGTAATAGTCAGTATGGATGAGTGTTGGTAGTAACCGTAGCAACAGTAGGAGTAGTACCTGTAGTGTCAGCGGGGTGTGTTAGCAGGCGCACTGTGTGAACCGGCCTGCAGTGTGTGTGTGTGTGTGTGTGTGTGTGTGTGTGTGTGTGTGTGTGTGTGTGTGTGTGTGTTGCAGTGTCAGCAGCAGTGGCTGATCATGCTGATGAAGTGCAGAGGCTCTGGGGCTCAGGAGGCCATCCATCATCTCCATCAAGCTTAAGTGAGGCTCTCTGGACTGGGACGCCACCAGACGACGACCCAGGCCACAGGTCTGAGCTGGACTAAATAAACACCAGCCCCTTCATCATCATCATCATCATCATTATCATCACCCTCCTGAGAGCCAACTTGGGTCAGCAGCAGCAGCAGCAGCAGAGACTGAGCTGGTGGGTTACATGGTGTTGTATGTTCATTATTTTCCTTTCTTTTTTCAATAGCACATAACATTACATATTAATACATTCATTTTGAAAATCCCATATTCACTCTACCACATCATAAGCTCTGGCAACTGTACATGAGGTTGACAATAATTCTACATCCTGGGAACATTCAAAGCGTTGAAGTTCCTCACATCCATGCTAACATACGATAGAAAATTGGATTTTTAACTACAGGCCACTTCAGTACCTTATTCAACACAAACATACATTTGGAGAGTAAACGATAAAAAAAAAAAAAAAAATATCAATTCTGCTTAAGGTTCCAATAGATGTTATAACTGATAAGATGTGGTTGATTAACACATAATTAATAGTGAATTAATATGCATGAAATATCATGAAAATGTTAATTCAACGCCTTTTCTATCACAGATGTGCTTTAACAGTTTAAATTACAGTCACTGGGTTCAGCTCAGATCTAATCACTGAAAAATACATACATTTGTAGAATACAAATCAAGATGGCGATTTTTACAGCTGGTCTTGATTCACTAGCTCCATGAAATAATTTTCTGGCACATCCCTGAAAGAGAAGCTCACAGTGGCTGTCATTTTTTCACACACATAATCCCAGTGTACACCTTGTATATATAGCATAATCTTTGTAGTTAGAGCAGTGAGTTGAGTTACTTTTCTCAATGGTGCTAAACTGATCAATTGACAGAAAGTGTATTTATATCATTTTTGGAAATTGCTCAATTATTTAAGGAAGTTAAGTATTTATATTGTCACGTCAGGATTTTCGTACTGTTGGACAAAAGACATTATTAGTTTATCTGATTAAGGCAGATTACTTAAAAGTCCAGTTAAAAAAAAAACTACATGACATGAACAGCAATATATAAAGTTAATGTGGACTTTATATTATATATATATGTGTGTATATATATATATATATATATATATATATATATTCATTATTATTATTTTGTACTTCTGTATACTTTAGATATATACTAACACTGCTGCTACTATTTCATTCTTTCTTTCTTTTAGCAAGTCAGGTCTGTTTTCATTGCAGATATATAGTCAAATACACACAAGATTAAAAGAAAGTGTGGATCTTTTACCTCCGTCGGAGAATGTGACTGTGTGTGTGTTTGTGTACATGTGTGTATGGATAGGTCGTGTAGCTCTGCTCCCTTTTCATTTGCAGTATATATAAAACACCACCACCCAGGAATAGGTCACTCACTCACTTACTCACTCTCACTCACACACACACACACACACACACACACACACACACACACACACACACACACACACACACACACACACACACACACACACACACACACACACACACACACAGGTCAAGTGTCAAAGGTCATATTGTGTCTGAAGAGGATTTACTCTTTTGGCTGTTTGATCTCAAACATGCACACAAACGCAATCATGCATGCCGGCACGCACACGCACACACGCGCACACACGCGCACACGCACACACACACACACACACACACACACACACACACACACACACACACACACACACACACAGCTGTTGAATGACCTGGATTCCTATCTGTTATTCTGTCTTTTATTAAAAAGAGATGTGGTTGTGTCTGATGATGTAGTTGCTGTAGATAGATCACCATTTACTCTCAGATTTTCAGTTTATTAACATTTAAGGGGAGACACCCCAGGTAAAACCATCATTTTTCAATTTAGAGTTTTTGGGCTATTTAGCTTCCATAGCATGTCTTCTTTCAGACTATGGGGGGGGGGGGAGAAACATCCGAAATACACATTTAGGTGTTTATTATACTACTCTTTGTCTATTTGCACCTGCAAATTTATCCTAAATTCACCAAAGTTAGATCATTATCTAAATGTCTAAACTGGGAACTATATTCTCAGAAAGGTGAAGCATTGCTACTCTGCTCGGGGTTTTTCAGGTGCTGCAAGCATATCACTCCGCCCAAGAAGCAGAAGTAGCAGTGCTTCGCCTTTCTGAGAATATAGTTCCCAGTTTATATACGGTTAGAAGATGGCTGTGTCTCATGTGACCTTGTTGTACACGCTGTGACTATACAAATCACAACATGTAAATAGGAACATGTTGGCGTTATTTTGTCAATTATTCGGAGCAGTATGCTAGTTGGAACCGATTACCTTCAGCATCTGTGATAGGCTAAGCTACCGGTGGAGCCGTCGGACAGAGTTACAACACGCACGGAGATGAGAAGGGTATGTATGGACTTATCTAACTCTGGGGGTTACTGTGAATAAGCTAAAGTCCCAATAAGTCGGCGTGTTCCTTTAAAGTGGCTATATGTAACTTTCAGTTTGTGTTGATTCTAGTGACCACTTTAGACAAAAGTGTAAGTTTTTTTTACCACACCTGCTGTCATAAAGGTCTTTTCTTTACGCTGCTGTATTATCTACTGTAGATTACTGAGTTAGCGTTACGGGGAGGTCTATGAATGTCTTGCTCAGACAGAAAATCATTCATTTACAATAAGAGAATACGGTACAGATGCATCGTTGCATTTCAAGTGTTGCATACAATAACTTAGCCTACTTTGGATGTATCATGAGCTAAACCGGGTAACGTTATCACTGTCACTGTGTCATGAGCCAAAGCATTAAGAGTTTATTGTAGAAAATAGTAGGCCAACACAAACAAGGAGTAAAAGGAATATAACGCTAAACGGAAGGGGGACGTAATTTACTACTTTTGCTACTGACGTATAACCACATAGCGCATTGTAAAGTTATTTAAGAATGAAATAGACATATTACATACCTGAGGGACAATTCGGAGACGTTTTTGAATCATGTACAATCCCGTAATTGTCTCCATCTGTTGAAAGCCCGACAGAGATTGACTCGTGATTTTGCCTGTCATCTCTCGCTTTCCTTTTAGCTTTTAGTTGTTCGTTTAAGTTCCTTCTTTTCTGTGATGGCCCTGCCGCAGTATCAGCCATAACTACAGCAGATAACTCAAAATAACATTAGAACGATATCTCCTGCTACCTTTTACCTGGCTGGATACACTAACACAGGTTATTCAGGTGTTACGAAGAAATCTGTGACCCGTCAGAATGTGTTACCGTAGCGCCGTCTACCTGCCGTAAATCATTCTGTGACTTCTCGGGAAAAATCAGACCCGGGCAGAGTCATTAATAAACACTATATAAAAATAGCGTTCTTTTCACTGTTAATCTCGTTTGCTGTTACAGGTCATTTATGATCATCAGATGGAACATTACACAGTTTCAAAAACATTTTAAAGTTACATATAGTCACTTTAAATATCTTTCTAATTCTGCTGCCCAGTGATTAACCCAGTGATGTTACAGTATTTAGCATTAGCCATTAGCTACAGTAATCTTACCATCATCAACACAGTGCTGCTCATGAGTATAGGAACCCATGCTAAAGTGGACTAAAAAGAGGAATAAAAAAAATCATCTTTTGGAAATTGATCTTAATGCCTTAATTGAAAAAAAATAGGAAAAATCCAACCTTTAAGGACACCAATTTTCTTTGTGAATGAATAATGTATCATAAATAAATAAATGTTCTTCCTTAAAATACAGGGGGCATAAGTATAGACACCCATATGTTAAATTCCCATAGAGGCAGGCAGATTTTTATTTTTAAAGGCCAGTTATTTCATGGATCCAGGATAGTATGCATCATGATAAAGTTCCCTTGGCCTTTGGAATTAAAATAGCCCCACATCATCACATACCCTTCACCATACAGAGATTGGCATGTTTTTATGTCGGTTAGCCTGGTTTGATTTGCATTGAGAGATGATTTTATGGAAAGTACCCCATGGCAATCTCTAGGTAATAATAATTAATTATTAATGGAATTCATTGACCATGAATTCCAAAAATAAGTGTAAAACTAGAGGTGATATGTTGGAATGAAGTTGACTAAGAAGATATAACACAGAATTGGGTGATAATTTATACTTTATAAAACATGCAAAACAGACTGGGTCAATTTTGACATTAGCTGATGGGAAGACAACACAAGAGTTAAGATCAATTTCCAGAAGATGATTTTTTTTATTCCTCTTTTTAGTCAACTTTAGCATGGGTTCCTATACTCATGAGCAGCACTGTATGTGACTTGCTGGAGAGAAAGGAAACACATCTCTGCATCACCTTCATCTAGTGCAGAAGAAGCAGATCTATCACTGAACCGTTCATCACTGGATGTAGCAGATCATATGAAATGAGATTACCATCTAAGAAATGACTCTGTATTACTACCTTTTTATACCTCAAGCTGTCAAACTGCAGGAGATCGAAACATGTCAGCAAAATCAAGCCCAGATTTAATGAGTCAGATATTTGGAACAATTTGTCAGTACATTTTGTCAGTTATAAAGTGTTCTAGTAACCACAAAGAAGAAGAAAACACACAACAGGAAGTGGATTCCCTTCATAATTTAAAGAAAACAATTATAAGTTATAGAACTAAATCAGTGTGCATCATCAGCAATAATCAATCATTAAATGCTATTAATGTTCTGAGTTCAGCCATGGTCAGATTTACAATCTAATGACTCCTCATTACAGACTCTTAGAACAGAATTTACTTGGATAGAAAACAAATCAAATAAATAAATACATGTTGGTTGGTATTGCAACTAGATATCTAGGATATGATATAAACCCTTAGTTATAAAAAGGCTGGCTTGTTTTTTTTAAAACGGCTTCACTGCGTCATCCTGTCTGTTCCTATGGTTACATTCAGACCACTGTGACACCTCACTGTTAGCTGCGGCTACATGCTAGCTGCTGGGACTCAAAGCTACTAGCACAGAGTGACAATCATGCTGCATTCAGGTCTGATGGGAATCATTGTTAAACCGATTCATTTGGAAAAATGCAACAGCTGAAAATACACTGAAGTCATCAATATGTCCTGATTTGTACAGTACACTTTCATTTCTCCAGACTCGATTGTAGTGTTCACCTCCAGATGTAACAGGCTCCCACTATTTCAAAAATCCTGCACTGACAAATGTAATCCATCATCTAAAATTACACATATATGTGGCCTATTACTTCACCACACTGCTAATTATAGTGTCAAATAATAATATCTCTTTTTTCCATGCCTGCACTGTTGAGCATGAATGAAAGGCTAAATGACACTTGGATGTCGAATTTTCAGATGCATAATGATCTTTTCTCATTCATCTCTGGAAGAATGACACTGCAGCGGCTGTGGTGTTTTACAGTCATTATAAAACTACACGTCTAATTTAAATTGATGGATAATGCTATTATATCATGGCAGCAATAGCTATGTCGTGGGCTGTTTTTCAGAGATTTTTAAAAAACAATGGAAGCCTATGACTTCAGGAACTAAAGCTGAAGCTGTATTAATTACGTGTGCATTGTGCAAAAATGAATTATAGCAGTATTATTATTATTTTTACACAAGAACTTCATGAACCTATACAATTTACTGCAGTTGTCCACAGACTTTAGCCAGTGGTATTGTCCTTCCTTGACAGTTCAAAAGCCAAAAATTGTAGAATGACTTGATGGAAATCCTTCATTTTTTTCACTTACCATTCTCTTTCTCTACACTTGACTTTAGCCATTTCCTTGATAATGATGCCAACATTTAGAGCCAGGTCTATCACAAAACACTGACCTCCCAAATACTATTTGCCATCCTCATAAAGTAGCGTAACATAGAAGCTGCTGTGCTCTATCTGCTGCACAAAAAGCATGTCACCTCCAAAGCACTGAGGTTATACATTTCCCTAACGTCATGTATGTCAGAAACAGTTTTAATACATTCAGTTTCAATCATAATCTGGACAAAAGCTTGCAGAAAACATAAAGTAGCTGCTTCCAACACTGAAAAAACTACTTGTTGCCTTTCAGATTCATTCTAAAACAATCCATTTAAATGTATGCAGTTTCTAGGATTTACATGTCATCGTCAATGTTCTTATACTTGGAATTTTCTCTTTGGTACGGAACAAATTCACAAGTGGTCCAAAACCCGTCACACCAGCCATGTACTTTTTCAACTGGGGAAAAACACTTGTTTGATGTAAGAATTATATTAATGCCTAATCTGAATGAATTTGGAGTTGAAATATGAGAGCGAAATCAACTAAAATAAAAATGCAAAACTAAACCAAACTTAATGCTACATTACTGTAACGTTCTGTCCATTATGTGATCATCGTCATTCCTTGCCAATTTACTGAGAGGTAGTTTTTTTTAATCGGCATATTTCGGACCACAGAACTTGAAGCTCTGCGCTATGCCATTCTTCTTTTTACCCTTTGCTAAAATTTTGTGCAAAGTGGAACAGGTAGCCCTATAAGGCAGTTTTAGCCGTGTTGATTATGCTAATTATTAAATCTCACAAGCACACACCTCCTCATGGACAGGTGACATTCTTCAGACTGAAACGAGCCATTTACGTCAAGTTTGTGCAGATGGTGACTCGGACTTGGAACACATACAAGCAAAAAAAAAAAAAAAAAGTAAGATGGATTAAGGATATTAATATATATATACTGTATATATATATACTTGCATGAGGCCCAATGTGTTGTTGTCTTGTTACTCATAAAATGGAGAACAAAAAAAACACATCTAGTATGAGCCACAGACAACCAGATCTAGTTGAATCTTGACACTTGGACATTCTGGACAATGTATCAAGTCAACTGATTTGCCGAATAGCTCCCATGTACCTTTGTCATTAGTTGCTGGTAAATGTTACTATTGATATTTGTGAGTGGTCTTGTGTTCGCCTCATAATAACGCCCCCCTGTGTCACTTCCTACAAGAATTGGGCCAGTGTTTGTCCCACTGGTGAACGTGAAGTAGCTGTCCAATAGGAAATCAGCAGGACTGTCCCGGCATCTGTGACAGGCTGAGGGCAGTGCTTCGCTTCCCCCCTCCACCAATCAGTAGTCACCATCCGTCAGTGCAGTTATCATAGCTCGTCTTACATAGGCTGCTTCTCATGTCGCTTATTTGATAGCTCCTCGCTCCTCGGCTGAACCGGAAGTTGTTCTGTTCCTCCTTCGTGAAGGCCGTCTCAAAGCCCTTGTGTCCACCCAGAGGAGCGAGCATCGACGAGGGATCACCATGGAGCTATAGGTGAGGATACAGAGAGCAGCCTTCCCGGAAGCCGTGCAGCTGAAGAAGTTGCTAACTCTGCCCAAACAGCTGACTAATTAATGTGACACATCAGAGGAAAGGACGTCTCCTCCCTCTGAAACACATTTCCTTGGTTCCTCTCTCCTCCCATGATTCCCTCGACGCGAGGAAGGGAGGCAAGTGGAGGAGTCGAGGAGGCAATTTAAGCAATATGAGAAGCAGTCATGGTTCCACTTTAAAACCTCCTTCTCTGCACTGACTTTGGTTTGAAATACATTTCAGATGTCTCACACCTTTGATTAAAATCTATGAACATTACTAATATTCGGTAGCACAGTCTCTCTCACAGTGCAGTGAATTGTATTTGTTTGTTGAACCTTTCTAGTAAGATTTATTGGTTGTCATGAAAATTGTAAAAAAATCAATCTCCACAATGTTTTATACTTTCCAGGCATGTATAGGAACCCAATCACCTGTTCCTATTCTTCAGTGCAGTATGAGGATTTTCGAATGGTCAGCTGGTAGGTGGAGCTACGCAGCCACATGGCCAATCAGGTATATGTTGTCATAGAGGTGGCCTACAAAGTCGTCGGAGACATTATGTGCTGCTTGGCGAGTGTTCCTGATAAACTCCCTCTTGGACATTTTGTTTTTGACGTGGGGGCTGGTCAGGTCGATGGACAGCAGGATCAGGCTGTAGCACAGCACATACACCGCATCTGCAGAGAGACGATAGTAGGCTGTGATCAGCTTTCACACAGAGCTCAGCTGTGTGCGGCACTAAAGAGAAAAAGGTTATTAGTGTTCAAACTGAGAAGTCAAAGCCCCACTAGAGTCCCGTATAGGCTGAAGTTGCTCTGGCCAGAGAAAGACAACCCTGTCATTGATATCAAGCCCTGACTGTATGTTTCATACAGTCAGGGCTTGCTTAAATTTGACCTCAGCTTCACATTACAGAACAATGCATGGTACATCAAATTCAACCCCTTAAAAGGTCCAATAGGTAATATATTTACAGTAATAAATCTAAAAATGACCCCAATGCATCATCAGATATTAAGGAAACATGCTAAGCTGAAGTACAATCTTTTCTGACAACAATGCTAATGCCAGTATTTTCTCCTTTTTAAATGTCCGTTCCGTGACGGAATTTCTGTTTGTGTTTTGGCCTGTGTGTTGTTATCAACTGCCCAGTTTGACAGCCAGGCCGGGTTGCCAGATATAACTGTAAAAACATAAACCCAGCGCGCTACGGATGTAACGTTAGTTCAGCCATGAAAGCAGCAAATAAACAAAACCTAAAAACCTAAAAAAAGCAGCATGTTTCTAACAGTTGCGTGACCAGAGACGTAACAAACCCCGGGTAAATATTGGAGATGTATTTGAAAGATGGAGACAGCTTCGAGCCCAAAAGGACGCCGAGTTGGCTAACGCTTACCTGAACAGGCTTCATGCTAATTTATCACGACAGGGACGGGCGTTTTATGTCATTTCAACATTCGTGTTCTCACATTGAATTATATAGCTAGAGTACCCGAGCTGGTTACTCACAAAAACAATTGAGACACAGCCAGTAAAGTAAAGATAATGGCGCCATGCTAACCCTGCTAACTGTAAACGTTACCGGGGGACCAGGCAAGTGGGCCACGGCTGTTTACAACGTGTAGCCTGTTCAGCGGCCGTAGCCGACAACGGTGAGTTATTTTAAGCCAAGAGAGGGGGGCTGTAAATCAGGAGGATCGTGAGTTCAATGTAGGATCAAGGTAGTGGTATTTTTAGCGGTTCCTACCGTAATTCTAAGCCGAAAAAGTGTGTCTGTCAGTTGTGTACAGAGCTCCACATGAACACGGGCTATAATGACTGTCAATATAGCCAGCATCTAACGTTAGCTACCCCGCTGTGCTGTGAAGTAATGTCTGGCTATGTGAGACAAGCATCTAGCAACATTGTTGTGGATGCTGCGGTCTCAGCCTGGCAACCTCCGTGAACTTCGAGTCGGGTGTAGGAGGGGGCGGTGGAGACGACTCTCTCCCGTATTTTGAATTTGTACTGCAGTAACTATTTTAAATACTAGCGGTCAGTATTACATATTGCATCTTTAACCCTCTGAGGACAAAAGACGCACCAGCGAGTCCAAGCGATGTTTGACAACACTCCTACTCAAAAAGCGATATTACAAAATTTCATTTTAGACATTTATTTACTATTTTCTTCATATATTACCCTACTTTTATGAACGCAAGACTTTTGTAAACTCATTTCAAGCACCAAAACAATTGAGTGTAGGTATGTTTTCACAAGAGATTTGAGAAATATTTCCGCTTTAGGACCAAATTATCTCTTTATGCATTGCTCTGGAATAATTTTGGGCCTCACTATACAGAAAGCTGTATACAGTTTTTTTCTGGACATTTTGATATGAAACACATGGGGATCAGTTATATGCAAACACCCTTAAAAGTAGAAGATATCTAAAAATGCCCGTAGACCAAGAGAGGGTTAAACCAAAATATGAATGTGAGAGGAACCACCATAAAGGCAGAGAAAAGGTCTTATATAAGTCTTAATAAGACTTATTATTTTTATTATTATTTTCAATTATATCTAAACAGAATGAATGAGACATATAAATGTATACTGTGCTACTAATAAACGCTAAGCTGTTCTCCACTGCTGTGCCCAATACTTTCCAAAGGGGATGTAAGGGGCAGAATAGAAGTGAAATAAAAGGGCTGATTTCAGAAAGGCAGCCACCCATCCATCTCTAGCCTTGGGCTCAAAACCATTACACTAATCCTTCTAATCATATGAGAAGCTCCAAGGAGTTAACAGTAACAGAGTCAGGGATTGGTTTCTGTATGGTCTGCTGACATTAACAAAGCCCTGAGTTGCTTAATGCACGGCCTATTGAAAATACTGAAGCCAGGGATTACTTGAAAATAAAACCTTGACGGTTTCCCCCTCATTTTGTGGTTGGGCCAATGGGTCAGAAGTGTAGCAGCTTCAACATCATTTCTTCTGTTACTAGAGTTTTTTGGCGTCCTAGCTGCAGTGCTGATGTCTGGTTCAAGTTTAATGACTCTGCCTTGAAATGTACTGAATGTATTTATGTTCTACAGAGGATAACACCTCTTTCATTTGGGACAGTCCATGAGCTTTCCTCTAGCACCACCTTAAGGTCATATTGTCACTGTACACAACCGTGAGCACAATCGGTGTGCAAATGGATCATTTTAGTTACCACAGATGTATTGCGTTTGTGTATATTTTGTATATGTAACAAGAAATTGCAGGATTGAAAAGCCCAAAATATGTTCAATGTAACATAGGAATAGTGTCACCAGTAAGGGATTACATATTTATTTTCATTTTCAACCCTAAAATGTAAAATGTCTCCCTCAGCAAATATCTTGGTCACAAATCCTGTACCTTATCAACAATGTTTTTTTCAAATACATATATTTTTTAATTCATGATCATATTCTTTTCTTTTTTTTTTTGTTGATAGAAATAAATGTTGCCCAATATATTGCTATATCTTAAATATTGGTAGCAGTTGGGCTTATTGTAAAACATTAAACAATTGTACTGGCATGACATGTACTGTGTACATTTAGGCCCCAAGAAGATGAATTATCTTGACTGTGAAAGTACACAACATCTTTCAGAATCTGATGGAAAGATTACAATGAAACGTACTAAGCATGCTTCCTATATCACAAACCATTTTGGTTATTACAGGACATTTCCTCTGGTGCTACTCTTTGGTCACCTTATCAAGACTTTAATCTTCTGCTATTCTTGCACCTAAAGTTCTATATTATATACCTTCAACATTTTTTTAAGCCAAGGACCCCTTAACTGAAAGAGAGACGGAGCAGGGACCCCCTGCTACATACAGTATATTGTATAAAATGAGGTTGCATATTAACCTGGGCCTACAATAACGTGCAGGGCAGCCTAAAGCCTTTATACATACCTTTTTAGTGCATAGAATACTAAGCTATTAAAATAATAATTGTTGTTTTAGATGACTACCTTACCTATAGGCCTGTAAGCCCATCATCAGTGGGGATTTATATTTGCAAATAATATGTTGGATTCATGTTAAGACATTTTCATTTTTGAAAAAAACTTTCAAAAATTACATTCTAACTTCTAACTCTTCTTTTCTCTTTAACTTCATATAACATATACATTATAATAGTTGCTTAACGTTTGATTACATCAGGTATGTATACCTGTTATGAATGTCCTTCTGGTGGCTCTTCTTAGTCTCACTGAATTTATTAGACCTAGTACTTAAAGCAGGGCTGTAGACAAGTCCACCTTTGTCGAGTCCAAGACACGTCCAAGACCAGGACTAGTCGAGACTGAGGCAAGACCGACTCCAAATGAGAGACAGTCAATACCGAGACAGAAAAAAAAGAATCCTCTTCAAGACTCACTTACGTGAGATATATCTTCTACTTTAAGATGATCATTTTGCTTTATTTTTTGTAATAATCAAAAAGCAAGTGCAGAGTAACACACTATACGATCACATTAGGCCATATTATTTACTTAAAATGTAAATGTTCCCATTGTTGAACTTATTAAGGCCCTGACACACCAACCCGATTATCGGCTAGTCTGGCGAGGTCAGTGACTCAAGTCTGTTCTGTGTGTTCCGTCCAGTCGGACTCAATGGCCAATCTGATTGGTGGAGCGCTAACCCGGAAATAAGCCTGACTAACGCCTCTCAAAATTTGACGAAAATCTTTTAAACTGACCTTTGTCGATCTGAAATGAAGACAGATTCAGCAACTGCATGGCCTATTTCTCGCTTCAAATGTTTAAACTATCTTCGTAAAATATCGTATTCTGATTATGCTCGGTTGTAAAATCCGGGAGAAGCCAGACCCATGTGACGCGTTCGTCCAATCAGCTGCTGGTTTTCATTTTTTGGGCGCAGAACGTACGCTCAAGTCGGCGTCGCTTCGGTGTGTTCCGAGGCACTTTTTTGACCAACTCAGGGAGGCAGTTAGTTTGACTGCCTTTTTCTGCCGAAGGTCGGCTGTCGGGTTGATGTGTCAGAGCCTTTACTTGTCCTGAAGAATCCATAGTACAAAGTGCTCGCTGACAATGTGTCTGTGGCCTAAATGAAAAGGATTGATACCTGATGATTGAGGTATATGATGCAGCCAGGTGTATACAAGGCGACCTATCTCAACGCCTGTTTTAGATGGATTTTGAATTAAACTAATTCCTGTTTTCTGAACGAGCACGCTTCATCAAAGGTTTTGTTTTGAAGGAGGAAGTTACTTTAGAAAAAAAGCATACAGTGCTGGACTCGGTCGAGACCAACTAGAATATTGGACGAGTCCAATGGCCGAGCCCGAGACAAGTCTGAGTCCAAGACGAGTCCGAGACAACAGAAAAGCTCCTTGAGTCCGGACTCAAGTACTACAGCCCTGACTTAAAGTGCCCATATTATGAAAAAAATCACTTTTTCTGGGATTTGGGGTGTTATTTTGTGTCTCTGGTGCTTCCACACGCATACAAACTTTGAAAAAAAAAAAAAACATCCATGCTGTTTTGAATGAGTTACGGTTTCTGAATGTGTCCTGCCTTCAGTCTCAGGGTGAGCTGGTCAAAATCTGCACGGTTTTCTACGTAACTGGCTGAAATGAGGGGCCTAGGGGGCTAACCGTTAGCTCATACTCAATGGCAAAACACTGCTACAACACACACAAATTCACCCTAATCTACAAAATAAATTGTATAGAACTACTTACATGTACCTGTTCTGCAGGTATTCCACACAAAGTTGGAAGTGTGCCCTCATTTAGAAGAAGTCTCCCGGCTAATCCTGCCTTGTACAGGCCGAAGTTGCAGAAACAGCTAGCTAGCTCATGTAATCCTTACCTAGCTACTGGGCATGTGTGACTGACTGAAAGATGTTCCAGCAGTGAGAGGTCTCACTCTGTAGCTAAAACAGAGACCTGACACAGGGTGAAAAGAGGAGCTGCAGCAATGTGCAGTACAACAAAAATATGGTGTTTTTTGAAAATTAAACCATGTAAACCTATTCTGATACGATCTCAAATTACAATTATGAACCTGAAAATGAGCATAATATGGCCACTTTAAAGCCCATGCATGTCCTGCCCATGTGAATAATCTGAAAACCACCGCCCTGTGGGCCTATCACTCTCTCTTTCTCTCTCTCCCTTTTCTCTCTCTCTCTCCCTAGGTTTTCCTCCTTGTCCTCTCTTTTCTCTGTCCTGGCTGTCGGTGCCTTATTCCAGATGTTTGGAATCTGAAGCTACTTCCTCCAGGAGATTTAGCCTCATCTCCTGTCTCTCTGTCCCTTGTGTGAAGGATGTCCATGTCCATGTCTCTCTCCCCCTCTCCCTCTGTGCGAATGGTTTTCCCGTCTCCTCTCCCTCTCCTCCCTTCTGTGTGAATGATACTCTTGAGTTTTCCTTTAGTGTGTTTGTGCAGTCGGTCCTCATCCCAGGTCTCCATGATGGAGAGGAGGCTGTGTGGCTCAGGTTAGGGGCCCGGATCATATTTCATATATATGTTGAAATTGTTTTACATAACTGTATTTTATTTTACATCTTAATCTATCTATAATGTTATTATTTTCATAATGGTAGTCCCTCTTATTCTTTTAGTATATCTCTTTGTTGTTGTTTTAAACTTTTGTTGTTTGCTGCCAAGCACCATTTTTCACAAGTCTGCCTACAACTACTGTGTAAGTATGTAATTAATACCAATAAGCCTAGAACCAGAACTACAAAAACCTTTAATGAACATATAGTATGTGTTCTGTGTGTGTGTGTGTGTGTGTGTGTGTGTGTGTGTGTGTGTGTGTGTGTGTAAGTACTAACCAGGACTGAGGCCCAGGTCTCTCACAAGGCCAGGGTTACAGGTACAAAACCTGTGGCTGAACTTGGTGATGAGGGTTTCCAGATACTCTCCTCTCTCCTCTGGTGCGTGGATGTGTCTGAAGAAATCCCGCAGAGCGTTGGGTAGAAACTGGTTACTGAAGTTATGGAGGGTCACCAACTCGTCCAGGACATCCCGCCTGCACACAGATACATAAATACAGACTAAATGGCATGACAGAAGCGACCATTATTTTTTTATTTGTGCACAGTGTAATGAAAGTTACTGAATTACGAAATTTGGAATTCTAATTACAGGGCATCAATAAAAGTATATTTAATATCGTACACACAATAAATAAACACCACTCTAGTGAAATAATAATACAAAAAGGTCTAATCATTTCAGGGCATGGTTGTAGACCTGCTTAATGAGCTGTTGTCACAGAAGTATCGAATGTAAAAATGTGTATTTTGTATTTCTGTGTTAACCTTTCATCCAGGTAAACCCTCAGCATCTTCCAGTTGAGCCGTCTAGTGTAGAAGATGAATTTAGCCAGCTCTGTCGGATGATCCACTAGTATACCTTTAGACATGAAATACCCGATACCCTACACACACACACACACACACACACACACACACAGAATCATATCTTCTGAGTGTACATGTAGGTCTGTAGTTTCTTAATCCATCCTGACATACACACACACACACACTGTAATGTGTAAAACATCAGAGGTTAAGAATAATGACATCATCAAATACATAATTTTGTCATGACATCGTTCCAGACACCAACATGTGTGCACACGCGCGGGCACACACAGACAGTGAGGTAGTGTGTGTTTGGCCACGTTTACCTCCTGTGAGTTGGAATTGAAAGTCAGGCTGCCTTCATCTAGTTGGAGGTATAGTCTTCTGTATGAGAAACCAGCAGGTAGTCTTCTGTTGTAGATGGAGCAGTGTCCCCATGTGGACTTACACAGCCTGATGGATACACACAGGGGTTGTAGAAGTAAATAAAAAGTACACAATACTGCATACATGTGGAGAAAAACAGGCTCGTCTGGCAAGTTGACAGACAACTATTGACGAAGACAGCATGTTGACAGAAACAACAATACCTTGAACATTCTGTCTCCTGTAAGTCTACCTGCCATCATTTATTTTGTATACAGTACAGCAGATCAAACAATACAACTGTTCAGAACCATTTATGAACCTGCATCAAATCCCCAACTCATTAGTTTAATCACCACAGAAAGATGACAGAAAGTAGAGTTGAACCTTGTCCTTACCCTTGCCATAGATATTCGTCATTTCCCAGGTCCTGCCACACACAGCCCGCCAGGCACAGATCCGTAGCATTCAGGTACGACAGTATGGTGATGCCTAATTCGGGTGGCAACATCTCCAAATCTATAAAACCGTGCTGTTCCCTACCTACAGTCACCAAGAAAAAGAAGGAGGGAGGCAGAGTTATACAACAAGTAGATCCGAGCAGGCAGTCTGACTGGTCAACTAGACATTTAGAATGTGCTCAAATCAGCATGACAGCACAACCCAGAGCTGTTTAAGCACCCCATTCTCATCACTTAAAATATCGCTCCACTATTTCCACGTCAACATTCCTGAGTTAAATTAAAAGCAGATTTAATTATTTATTTTTTTATTAGGGGTGTGAATCTTCACTGGTGTCACGATTCGATTACAATTATCCTGTCAACGATTTGAATCGATTCAATATCACGATGCATCACGATGTTTCACATCCTCAATATTATTATATATTGCTACACGTGGTTTTCATCGACTAATTCAGATTTTGAACTCCCCTCTCATTGCATCTGCTCTTAAAAAAAGACACTTCCTGAATGTAGGGGGATCCGTTCGCAGCAGACAACAGACAACGGAAAATCAGACCGACCGGAAAATCCAACAAGTAATGTCATTAGGCAATAATCGATTATGGTCTGTCACTGCGCTGATGCAGAATCGTCCAGGTCCACATCGCGATGCATCGATGCCATGATTAATTTCAACACCCCTAATTTTTATTCATTAACATCAATCCGAAACCACAGGGGAAGACACAGAAACTCTACAACATATTCATATAAAAGGGATTTATCAGATTAAACGACTCAATTGTTACAACTAGTGCATGTGTGTCAGTTAAACGCGTTATTAACGGCGTTAATGCAAACCCATTTTAACGGTGTCAATTTTTTTATCGCGAGATTAACGTTCTTTTTGGCCTAGCAAACTTTGGAGTTTTTTTCACATGCTGTTGCAACAACTAGTAACGTTAGAAAAACTACAACACCACACCGGAGCTAGACCGGAAACAAAACAGGCATGCTGCACACACTTGTTTGGGCTTGCGAGCCGGACAAAGAGTAGTAGGCTAACGTTGGATGGCGAGCGCGAGAGGGGGACAGTAGTTTCACGCATACACAGCCTGTATGACCATAGACAGTATACAAGAATGGACCAACAGATCCCGTTGCTCTGGACGGAGACCAGTGAAGGCCATTAGAAGCACTTTTCCGGTGATGGCTGAGCGTTACTGCGCAGCCTCCAACTGAGAGAGACGACGTCAATGTGACGTGAGCAACCTGTCTGAAAGTTGTAAGTCTTCTGGTAGCTGTGCCAAGAGAAATCTCAGTCATTCCGAATCTTGCAGAGACGGAGAGCGTAGGTATATGTAAGGAGATAACATAGGCACAGGCTAATTTTTGCTTACTAAAATGCTAGTTAACATTAGTAATTACACTTAAACAGCTAATGTGAGACGAAACTGCCTGCGAGCTTCTCCTGTACTGTACGGTAGTTCCTCTACTATGCGACAGTAAGTCGCGTGGTTATGACACAATCGTTAGCCTATTTTTACAAAAACGTCTGCTACGGAGCCATAACGTGAGATACAAGGTAATGGAGCCTTTTATACATTGTCGTGTTTCTTTAGAAATAAACAACGGACAATAGAGTCTTTAAACGCTTCAGATGTAAAGTTAGTCGCTGTCAAAGTGGCGCCAAAATGAATGGCAGTCAATGGAATGCTAACGGGAGCTGATGGCTTATTAGCATCAAAATGGCGCCATAGGAGGTTCGCGATCCGAGAAGAAGCTTACCCCCTTGTGTATGACACGGAGAAAGCAGCCCAACTGGAACTGCTGCAAAGTGCAAACGCTGTCTCATTAACCGGTGATCACTGGACGTCAGTGAGTAATCAAAATTATTTAGGAGTTACTGCACACTATATTGACTCTGTATATCAGCATACGGTTTTAGGACTGTGTTGTTTGTATCGTTTTTTTTGGACTGTTTTTGCCATTTGGGACATTGTCCACCCCCTTTTCTGTCCAGGAGAATTGTTACATTCCTTATTAGAAAAACGTAAAAGTTACAAATGTCCTGCTGTGGCATCTGGTTTTTGGACCATTTTGTTTGTACTGTATAAGCAAAGTGTTAGTGTCACATCTCAGTTAGATTAGGTACTTGGAGGAATTGTGCAATAATGACAGATTCACACATTTTTCTTTTGTTTACAGTAAATAAATTATAAACAATTACAAATCTTAAAGTCAAGTTCATAAAGTAACTTTCTTTGCGTTCATTTGATTCCCAATTAAGCTACACTGGTAAGAATGGCTTTCCATTGTTAATATGTACTTAAAGACAGTTCTGAAATGCAAAATAATAGAATTTTGTGATAAAACATATGATTAATCGTGATTAACTATAGAAATTTGGTGATTAATTGCGATTAAAAAAAATGGATCGTCGACATCGACAGCCCTAGTTACAACGCTTTGGAGTTAACTGTTTGGATAACATCAGCTGTGCCGTTACCATGGTGATTTGTTAAAAATATGTGTATGTGTCAATGGAAAAACTATTTGTTTCAGCAGATATCTTAGTTACAACACGATTGAGCTAGCAAAGCAGTTTGGTGTTTATATGAGCGGGAGGGACTAGAAATCACCTTTGTTGCTTTTTTTATTTATTTTGAGAGCAAATTGCCTCACAATATGAATACAGTTTGATTAGAACTTTTAATTTGTTTGTAATCGCTGTTGTATAATCGCAATAATACACTAAAGCAGTGGACCCCTAAACTGACACAGGTTAGACCAGAGATCTTCAACAGGGGGTCCTCAGAGTCAATGCAGGGGGGCCTCCAAAATTTTTCCAAAGTTTTTTCAACAATTAAAAAAATCCTAAGGTAGCCTTCCACAGATACAGTTCATCCTAAAGATTCACTGTGCCACATGTGTGTTTAACATTAAAACATGATATATAAAATCATGCCAACAATGATTTCATTAGCTATGTGTATATGTAGTATTCTATGTACTAAAAAGGTTTGTATAAAGGCTTTAGGACGCCTTACACGTTATTGCAGGCCCAGTTTAATATGCAACTTCATATTATACAATATGTCGTAGGGGGTCCCTGCTCCATCTCACTCAGTTAAGGGGTCCTTGGCTTAAAAAAACGTTGAAGAGCCCTGGGTTAGACCACGGACCCCCATTTGATAAGATTTTGTCCCAGAGTGCCCATCTGATAGGATTTTTGCCTCTAGATGTTTTATCACATAAAGTGTATGAAACCCATGACCAAAACAGTCATATTCTGTCATTGTGTTATTTATGAATGGTATTATAGTGAAAAAAATTATTCTCCTTTTTGCTGGGGAACCCCGTGGACACCCCTCAAGGACCCCTGGGGGTCCCGGACCCCACTTTGAAAACCCCTGCAGTGGCACAACAATGATGCATCCGTAACCATCACTGTTGTGCCAATAATATTTGGTTAAATCACACCCTCTCTCGTAATATTGCTTAAAACAAATATTTAAATTCCGTGTGACACAGGATTTCTAATGTACTGGTACTAAAATATGGTAGTTTTGAAGCCTTTTGGTTGCAGTCTTCTCCACGCCCTCCCTGACTTGTAGCCACTTTCCGGTAGATGACAGTGAGGTTCCATCCGCCCAGCCCGAAGATGAGTTCGAGAGAAGTGCAGAGCTTTTCACAAATAAAAGTTTCTTTTCCTTTATGTTTGCCTGTTTTACTTTGTTATTACAAAAAAAAGGTTTCTTCTGGAAGGCAAGAGATGTCTTTGTGCAAAATGTGCTGAGGTGCCAAGAATACATCTACGACACTGTAAATAAGACACAGAGAGCAAATTATGTTCCATTTGCTTGAGAGAAGAAATGTATTTGATAGATACTTGTATCTTGAAGACTTGGCAAGGAAGAACAAGAGTACCAAAAGACAGACTGCACCATGTCTTCTGTTGAACAAACCGTAAAGATCAGACAGCTCTCTGTCACTAGCCTCAAAATTCCTGTTCGATGTGTGGACGGACACTTTGCAAAAAGTGCAAGTGATGGTTAGCCATTCATCAATGTTGACTTGATGTATCATACTGACCAATTAAGAATGGAGACTCCTGTGCCATGGTGGAGGGGTTGAGTTTGGTTTAGATTTAATCTATTATATCAGCCATTGCAAGCGTTGAAATATTGCTTGCACTAATCATGCATTCTACAAGGCTCAGGTCCCTTTTAGGCTGCATTCAGACAGCGAAACAGTGATCCGTCGATTTTATGAATGGTGGTGCAGCGGGGGGAGTGTCAATGAAATAGCCCATTTGTGTGATGTCCTGTTGTGTTTTTTAACCCCCCAATGTAGCACAAGTAGACTTTTTTTCACAAATGAAGCTTAGCGTTAGTTGATGCAGGACACGGAGGTCATCCACTCGCTGATTGAATTATCATTCCTATCAGACACACACCAATCACAGCCATTCTCAAATCAAGGTGGTCCTTTTAAATGTGACCCCCCTCCTGACTGATCTGAAAAGACCTACACTTTTGCCGCACCATCTGACGGCCGACGCAGGCTGTGCGAATGCCCACTAACAGTTTGTCAAGCCTAATTCTAATGTACTAACTGGTGTGGAAGCACTTACCTCACCACAATGAAACTCAAATGAAGGCTTTTAGGTAACTAAAAAGGACAACAGCTGGTAAACACTGGCACATTTACAGAAATGTTGATTAATGTGCATTGTCCAAATAAAAAAAGAAATCAATTGAAGTGATGGCTTCATCTGTACGTAGCAAACCAATCCCTGTTTTTTCTAACTGCTGACTGTATGCACAAGCCATCAGAAATAATGGAAAGTAGAGGGGCAACCAAATAACAAAAAAAAAAAAAAGAAAACATGCTCATGAAGAGAGTTAGTAGTAGCTGTGTGTGTGTGTGTGTGTGTGTGTGTGTGTGTGTGTGTGTGTGTGTGTGTGTGTGTGTGTGTGTGTGTGTGTTCATTCATACCTCCCATGCGTGTTCTCAGCAGATGGTAGATGTCAGGGCCATGACACTGCTGAGGAACTCTTCTCTGGGGACCTCCATCTCTCCCTATGAACAAACAAACAAACATTCATTCATTGCTTGCGTCCTACTATTTAGCATGACAGGAAAGTGGGAGACTATCCCAGCATGCATTATTATTGTATTGTATTGCATTGTTGTCATCATTTAACTTAAAAACGTATTTTACCGAAGGATGGATGGACTCTCATAAAGCTGGGCTGTCTGCAGTAGACTAGTGTAACGTTTACGTGTACTGTGTACGTTCAACAGTAGTTTTAGTCGTGCAACAGAAAACTCAGATTGGACAGATAGTCCAGCTAGCTGTCTGGATTTACCCTGCAGAGATCTGAGGAGCAGTTAACCATAGTCCTCAGAAATCCACCGGAGTAAAAAATGCCAACACAAAGAAAGTGGAAGGTAACGGACATCTGGCCGAAATTAAAGACATCCAGCGGAATTGCCAACAGCACCTGAACAATCCCTGAAGTGGAACGTCGAGGATCTAGACTATCGGCAAAGTAACCCTTTAATAAATAAATCGCAAAGACTTATGTATTGTATTGTTTGTTTGTTTTTTAAGATAATTTTTTGGGGCTTTTTCCCTTTATTTGAAAGTGGACAGACATGAAAGGGGGAGAGAGAGAGAGAGAGAGAGAGGGGATGACACGCATCAAAGGGCAGCAGGTCGGACTAGAACCCTGCGCCGCTGCAGGACTCAGCCAACATGGGGCGAACACTCTTACTGGGTGAGCCAGAGGCTGGGTTTTACTGATGTCTTCATTCTCCATGTACAGTATTTATTTCTAGAATTTGTGGTAAATTGTGAAAACCTGAAAACTCGTCATACTGTACATGTATGAAATAAGGTGCTCATGAAGTTTCAGCTGAATGGAGTTAGTGATGAAGTTCAAACCTTTATTTTGCTCTATTGGCCTTGGCTCCTTTGTGTAAAACATTTGCATTTTTGCCAACATGGATTATGTGGCTTACTCGGGATTACATTTAAAGACTTATGAGAAAAGCTTGGATGTCAACATTCTAGGAGCAGAGCAACAACGAAGAGACACATTGCTGGAGCTAAACAACAACAACAAGACAAACTGAAACACAGGAGCAAGAATGATAGTCAGGTGGGGTCAAATGTCTATCAGACAAACTAAGTACTGTACTTGCGTACAAATTTGAGGTACTTGTACTTTACTTGAGTCTTATCTTTTCATGCCACTTTCTACTTCTACTCCGCTACAGTTCAGAGAGAAATATTGTACTTTTTACTCCACTACATTCATCTGTTACAGCTTTAGTTACTAGTTACTTTACAAATTAAGATTTTTGAACACAAAACACATGTAGGTAAAGATCTAGATAAACCTATTGTGCAAGGTGCATTTTATACATCACAACTGCACTAAATGCACCTTGCACAATAGGTTTATCTACATCTTTATCAATACTAGTGAAACAATTTTTATTCCCAACTTGTATATATTTTTAATATTTGTTTTTGTATACTATTATTTAATGTATATTGTATCCTATTATTTAATGTATATTCTGTATGTGTGCTGTGTGTCTGATATTTTGCTGCTGCAACACCATAATTTCCCATTTTCTTTTGGGATCAATAAAAAACTAACTAACTAACTAACTAACTAACTAACTAACTAGTTTATAAAATATGATGTTTTATTATAAATTAAACTACCCAACAATATAACGGCCTGATTAGCAGATTAAACACTTAGTTGATTGACCGACCTATTTTGATCGTTTCCAGTTTCTAAACTGTGAGGATTTGTCTGCATTGAGTACTTTTACTTTTAATCCTTTAAGTACATTTTCCTGGTGATACTTACATCCTTTTACTTAAGTTACATTTCCAATGCAGGGCTTTAACTTGTAACAGACTATTTTTACAGTGTGGTATTAGAACTTTTACTGAAGGAAAGGATCTGAATACTTTTTCCACCACTGGCTGAGTTTCCACTACAGGACCTTTACAGTCATCAGATGGCTGTACTGTTCACACTACACAACTAGCTATCTTGTTGTCTTGTTTTCACACTACCTGACTAACTGGCGACACTAGTTTCTGCATTGTGGTGGAAACTGCACCGTTTGGGTTAAATTGATTTCATTGTCTGTCCAAAAACATCAGTTTTAAAGAGTGTCGGCCCTTTTCATTGATCTTTCATAAATGTACACAATGACATATGCTATTGTGTCTGGGGAAGTCACTCAAGGAACATACTGACAGTGATAATATATGCGAGAAATATCGGTCCCCCACTGTCATTGACTCTCAACCCCCCACCCCCAACCCTAGTCACTACACTTTGCACTAATCTTCATCCTGGACTATACATCTGCCCATTGCACACTATACTAAATACTATTTACACTATACAATACTATATATTTTTTACATTCTTAACTCAACCCTAAACAGCTATTTTGTATATATTTGTTTCTGTTTCGGTATTTATTGTTTATTCTTCTTAATGTTCAATATTCTTATTAATGTTCAATATACTTTGGATACTTTATCGTCTTTATTCAGTTCTTATTTCAAATATTTTTCTTGCTGTATACTTTTGGATCTCACACTTTCCCATATGCCTTTTTATTGTGCTCCCTCGGTCATTGATGACTGGCAGTAGGAATGTGTGTATATGTTTCGGTGGTCTGTAGGAACTGAACTGCCCTTCGGGGACGAATAACGCCATCTGTCTCTGTATAGGTTTGTTTATGTATACACCAAAAACCAAGGCAAATTCCACGTAAGTGTAACTTACTGTGGCAATAAACGCTTAAAAAAGAAAAAATTCAGATTCAATCTGTGGAATTAAAAAGTCTAGTCAAACTATTAAATAAATCCATAGTCTTCATTTCATTCACATTAGAGGTGCATAATGCTACCTCAGCATAGAGCTGGGCAATATATCGATATTATATCGATATCGTTATATGAGACTAGACATCGTGTTAGATTTTGGATATCGTAATATCGTAATATGGCATAAGTGTTGTCTTTTCCTGGTTTTAAAGGCTGCATTACAGTAAAGTGATGTCATTTTCTGAACTTACCAGACTGTTGTAACTGTTCTATTATTTGCCTTTACCCACTTAGTCATTATATCCACATTACTGATGATTATTTATCAAAAATCTCATTGTGTAAATATTTTTTGAAAGCACCAATAGTCAACCTTACAATATCGTTGCGGTATCAATATCGCGGTATTTGGTCAAAAATATCGTGATATTTGATTTTCTCCACATCGCCCAGCCCTACCTCAGCAGTCTCATGCAAATTACATATCTTCAGCCAAAAGTAACATTCATGTTAAAAATGTTCAGATTACCTTGCTCTTGTCTTCCTCCTCCTCCTCCTCCTCCTCCTCCTCGGTCAGCCAGTCGGTCTGCAAGCTCTTCCTGAAGCTGCTGCTGTTGTCTGGGAGGCAGCCTCCACAGTGCTTGACCCATCTATATGGCAGCACAGTAACACAGTACAAACAAGTCACTTTGATGATAATATTTTATAATATGCTATATTACAGTTCACCCATATGCATGGTAATAAGTGGCAGACGGTGCCTACACACTCATTGTGCATTTTCTCATTTATACCTCACAGGAAAACTACTGCTCTGGAACGGTCAGCATTTCACAACTGCTTGTATATCAGTATGTTTACATGCAGTAATGTGATCATACTTATGATGATTTGTTTTTCACAATCCCATTCATGTATTGTGCATGAAGACATATTTTGATTACATACATTGAACTAAAACTAGTTCTAGTTAAATCTAATCCATGTGTCTGTCAGAAACACTGCGACTGAATATGATCACAAAAAGGTTACAACTCATACTGAAGACACTGTACATTAATCATACTCTATGTCCACTGTACTGTACTTGTAGGCTGTCGCTATAATGAAGACTTAACACCGTTCCATAGTGTCAGGATCAATCAATAACCCTGTAATACCAAGCATCCACATTTCAAGTAAATTATATATTTAATAGTGTTGAACACATGATTTAAACAAGTAAATATCTGCCAAATATACACTGTACCATAACCACCTACCTCAGATATAAGTAGGCCTGTCACGATAGTCAATAAATCAATTAAATCGCACGATAAAAAAAATGAGCTTGATAATTTTTCCGGCCGCGATAATTCTATTTGCATATTCTCTCTCTCTCTCTCTCTCTCTCTCTCTCTGTGTAACGAGGAGTGAACCCTCTTGTCAGTCCAAGGGAGGCAGGACTCCTGTAAAAAAATAAATAAATAAAGAAAAAAAGTACACGAGCGATAGCCGCCATGTTACTCGGCGTCCTGTTTTCTCCCTTTCATTCCAAACTACAGTTGACAACCTGCAGGTAGAGGCGGTGGAGACAGGCTCGGACATACACGCCGCTGTGGACTTGTCAGTCTCACAAGCGGTTTCAGGAAAGTGGCTGCATGTGTCCGACAATGCACAGAACATTACAAGGGCGCGGGAAGGGGGGTGCTGAGGGTGCTGCAGCACCCCCTGCTGGCAGGAGCTGGATTATTTTTTTTTTTAAATAATTACTAATTCACTGTCTGACATTATTTGTATTTTTGTATATCAAATAATGAGGCAAATAGCAAAAAAGGGTTATGGATAAGTTCGAATATAGCCTACTAAAAATTTACTGTTATAGCTGCTATAGAGGTCAAAGTGAAAGTGAGTCAAGTGACGTGACTCGCTGAGAAGCAAGCAGGCTGAGGCTAGTTGACTGGAACGTTAGTTGTAGAGAAGAATATGTCACAGAAAAGGATACAAGATTTTTTCTTCCGGCATAGTAATGCAGCTAAAATTAGCAAGATTTCATCTGCAGATGTTACAGTTGATGTTTACTCGTCCACCAAACTATGTTAGGCAGCTGAAGAGCCTGAGTCTGAAATAACGTTAGCAAGCAACTCGGCTAACGTTAGCAGCACCATCATAGCATCTAACGATAACTTTACAGAAGGATTCGAAAAGCCCTGTCAGCCAACTTCAGTTATCCTGGAAGGAGGTTCGGGACAGAAACCTTTCAACCAGAAGTCTTTTCAGCTGAGATGAGAATGAATGATAAGCCGTTTCTTGTCTTGTGTCATTTGTTGTGTTAGAGTGCCATCTACTGGGCACAATCGGTAATTATCCTGAAATACGGGAATATGTTCAGCCTACTTCCTGTTCATGTGTGGAAAAGAACTACGTTTTACATGCTGGTTCAGTGTCTCCTGAAACTTTGGTTATGCCCAGAACTTTTCTAAAACTTCTCACTCTCACCATTCACTAAAAGGACGTATTTAGCTGTCAAAATCCGAAACATTACCTGGGGGGAGAAATCGGCAGACATCCATTATTTTGTTATTCAGCACCCCTGGTCAAAAACAGGTTCCCGCGAGCCTGGAACATTAACCGGTACAAGCCTACAGCTGTCCGCTGACATGGAGTGCGGAAAGTGTCTGGAGGCTCCCAGACGGTGAACTGAGACTCCGTTACCTGCTTGTCGGTCAACGGTTAATGATCGGTTATTTCATTTCAATGTGCTTTGTTTTGGAAGGCTGGCTGCCAAAAATCGCCACTTACTAGCTAATTAATTAGCCTGAGGTAAACAATAGCTATCAGTAAACAGAAGTGACGTGGTGGTTGGCGTCTGGTGTGTGCGCCAGTTTGTGTGTTTTTGTGTGTGGGTGTGAGGGGTGGGTGTGTGTGGGTGTCGGCCCGCCCCCGCGAAGCTCCGACCTGCAGACAGCAGAGGAGCAGAAGAAAGTAGCTGCACCTTCGGCAAAATGAAGACTGAAAAATGTAACTATTTTGATACAAACATTTACTCGCCATGTGGCAGATAGCCACATAGATATCATTTATTAATTATATATTATTTAAATTGAATATTTAGCGTTTAATAAATAATTGTTAAATGTAGTACAGAGTCTGTAGTCTATCGCACAAACACTCGAGGAATGCTGCAAACATTTGACAACCAGTACAAATTGCCTGGGAGAACATACATGTCACAAACGGAAATTCCACAACTGTACAACAGCGTGAAAGACGACATACTAAAGGAGATCAAAGACATATTGTGGCTATTTAAAATGTCTTCCAGTTCCAGTGTTAAATATTCTTTAGAAATAAAAGTGTATTGATCTTTGAAAAGGTGTACCTGCATTATTATGCCATTATCATTATGTTAGATGAAAATGGTCTCAGAACGACAATATTATCGTTTATCGCAATAATTTCTGGGACAATTTATCGTCCAGCAACATTTGTTATCGTGACAGGCCTAGATATAAGCAATCTGTTTATTAATAATTCTTTATTTGCACTTTTGCATTGCCCTATTATTGTCTTACTGCATATACCTGTTTGTTTACATGTATGTGTATGCATGCATGTGTATGTATATATTCACTTTGTTATATACAAACCTATATCTGTACATAGTCGTCAAATGTTTGTTTACCTTGTTCAGCTTTGTTGTCCTTATTGTTTAGCCCTATATTCTTTGAGAGCAACATAGGCCAGAGTCAAGTTCCCTGAATGTGTTCACACTTACTTGGCCATTAAAGCGGATTCAAATTCAAACAACATGTACTAACCACTGGGCAGAATGATTCTCAGAATGTAACAATACTTTTGTATCATTTTATTCAGACTATCCATAGAAATGCATGTGATTTATTTCATTAGACTATCCAATAGTAAGTTAAACAATTCAATTTACTATTATTACTATTATACTAAATCTGCCCAACCATTGTAAGTTCTGCTGCTTGAGATGGGAAAACAGTATATCTCTTGTTATCAACATTTCTTCTGGTCCGATTGTTAGATTGTAAAGCACTGCTAGTATCATGTTGAAGCTTATGTGCTGCAGGGAAACCACTTAAAACGGGTCAGGCAAAAAATCTGGCTCCTTTTTAAGTCTCAAATAATATGCATAGAAATCTCTAGAACTGTACACAACAACGGTTCACATTTTGTTACTGTAATTAAACAGTAATAATACAAGCTTCTTTTTTTTTTTTAAAGTGACCTGTGGTAGTTATATAGGTTAATTATGTTATTAGGTATTGCACAGTGCTTACAATATGGCAGACAGCACTGAAGTGTAACTGAAAAATCAGATAACTGCATGTGACATTATATACCAACCACTGACATATGCCCCTGCTGACAAATGAACGTTAGCATCACAGCAATAAAGGCACCTCTATCTACTCAAACCATTGTTAGAATTCTTTGCTGACGAACTTCAATATTAGCTTAATATGTTTGTCGACTTATAAGTGTGTACCAATAAACAAAGCAGCAATACTGCCCGGTATTTTTTATTAAACTGCCCCGTCTTCCTTTCCCTTTCAGCCTAACGTCAGCTGTGTTGCATAAACTAATTCTATTACACTGTTGTAAACATCAACGTTGGAAGTTCGAGCAAGCAAGGTAGTTTGACCTTTAGTCCCGCCCTACCTTCTATATCATTGGTCAGACATATCACAAACAGCATTCAAAATGGAACGTCATTGGTTGAATTGGCTATTAGTCACAATCTCTTTTAACAAATCCCCGAGTTAGCTTACCGAGCTAGCTAGTTTAAGTTAACGAAGACAGTGTCGACCCAAACAGATAGATTTTGCTGCACTATTAAAGGACATTGGTCTTATTTATTTTACAAGCATGGTGCAGTATTTCCTAATAATTACGACACAGCGGCGTAACCATGGACTACATAACGTTACCTGAGTTTAGTGATTCCTCTGACAACCCGACCTGTACACAAGTACAGCTGGAAATGCGGTGTCCTTGCTATCAAACGTATCCAGTTGTCATTTCATTTAGCCAAGCACAACTATAAATAGAGCAGTTGCTCCTTAGGTTCAGGGGGAACCCTTCATACCGCGGTCTATCATCTGTTTGACACCATGGATGTATTTGTACACACTCCTCCTCCTCCTTTCACCTCTGCCCCTCCCCTGTTCTCTCCCTAGTCATCACAGAAACATGAACTGAAGGACTTTAGAATTTTACAACGATGAGTCAAACGCATTCATTTTCTATGTAAATTCGCGTTGCCTATGACAAATTAATAAACTAGCTAGATAAACTCAACGAAAAAGGCAGAGAGCAGTGTGCGTACAGGTTACGTCAATGACGTCAACTCGTTACACTACGTGAGAAGACTTGCGTGCAATAGCCAATCCTGTTTCTTGCTGTTGATCACCCGGTAGAAACAAAACTATTACCGAAAAATCCTAGCTAACGACGAGACATCGAAACTACTGCACTTTCATTTGTATATCGAAACACAACATCGAATGTTTATGCAAAGGAGCTAACGTTAGGGTTGTAGTGTCTTCTAACGTTACCATATTTGCGTTGCCATAACACAGACTGACCAACGTTAACTTCGGTTCGGTTAACGTTAGCTAGCTGTTCAGGTTGGCGCTTCTCTCTCTTTCTTACAGATAAAGATGCTGTCTTCAGGAGATGTCCATGGTTATCTTCGCAAACTGGAAACTCTCCTGCGGGTGATAAAGTACCCAGGATATGTCGACTACAATGGGTAACAAAACAACAACCAAAACTTCCGTTATGCAGATGTGTGTTGTTTTGTTACCAATAACGATTTACGTTACAGTGCTAGAACCCCCTATAACACCACACGTTCATTTAAAAAAAAAAAAAAACTAGAATACCATTAAAAGAGGCAGTTTTGGACTTACAGTGAGAAAACCTGCAATTAACCATTTAACGGGTATTTTGTATTCAGAGACCGAACGTGACTTTTGACATCAGTCGGTAGGACAGTAGCTTAGTAGTTACATTACAGCAAAAAGCACAAACTGTAACCTTCGATAGTTCAAACGCTATCGTTACTGCTTTCCACCGTGTTGTCATTTCATTTTGTGTTTTCTCACTGTGCTTACCTGTAACACTATCTGCCGTTTGGTTCATATAAACACCAGCATTTTGTGCTCTCTGTCTCAGGTACGACTAATTTGCAAATGTACCTTGTTAAACTAGAGACATCTTGCAGTTAGATCACACCAAATCGGGCGGGCAGGAGCATAAAGTGGTGGGGGCCCTTCCCTACCCCTCTACTTCAAACGCCCTTGCTTGGACCACACCTAATTTCGAACTCGGTCTTCATTTTTATGTCAACTACACACCTGTAAAGTTTCGTGACTGTATCTTCCACAGATGTCGGGCCAGGGGCTTAAAGTGAGGGGATACCTTCCCTACTTCCTACCCCCCTACTTCCGGTCCAAATCAGTTGTCTATAGCCCCTTTCACACAGCCAGTTCAAGGGAGGGGCAGAGTTGTGTCACCTTTAAGCCGGCAGCGGAGGTAGTCACAGAGCCATAAAAAAAAAAAAAAACGGGTAAAAAGAGTCAACAATACCAGCATTGCTGTCGCGGCTGGTACTCATGCTCAGATTTGGTAGCTGCAAAATATGATTGTCACTCCTTGCGTAAACACACCCGTGTGTGAACTTAATTTCAACGCAACTATGAACTGTGACAGCTATTTCCAGCAGTGGGCAGCATTCACATTACACATCAGAGTCTCTTTTTTCTCATTTACATTTTTTTCTGACAATCTCCCATGTTGTTCTTTGTGTCTCCACCAGCCTTTCCAAAGGAGATCCCTCTGCTTTTCTACCAATTGTGAGCTTTACCTTCACCTCATTCTCTCCACCTTTTGCAAAGCAACTATTGGAGGCTGGGCTGGAGCTGACTGGCAAAACTGACCTCCGATTCACTGACACACTTTATAAGGTAACACATACACACATTCTGAGAGCTTTGTTTTTACAGATGCAGCATTACGACATGCTGTCAAATTTCTTAATTCACGTTCGTCCCCTCCCTCTGTGAAGCACAGTGACTACTAACCCACTAGTGTACAGTGGACTCTTAGTTTTACGCTCACGATTATTCTACTAACATGCACTGCTCTGTTCAACTGTGAGTGTGTGTTTTGTGTGTGTAGGTGCTGCGAGATATCTTCCATTATAAACCCATTCTGACCAAGCAGCAGTTCCTCCAGTGGGGTTTCTCTCTAAGGAAAATCTCTGTCGTCTGTGACATCATTAACTTGGTCCTGCAGAAACACAACCAACTGAAGAAGGTACAGAACTTTTAATGTTTACATACGGTACATGTCTATGTATGTATTTAATGTAGATGCATATTGTGTATAACTGTAATCTGTCACATTAAAGGCAGCCAAGCATTCTGCCTTTTACTTAAAGGTTAACTACTGTTTTTTTCCCCAAACATTGCGTTCGCTAACCCAACCAGACTCCATGTAAATAAACAGCAATTTTAGCATCGTAAAAATACACTTATTCAAAGTTGACAGAAACAAAATAAAACTATGAAAAGCTGTTTTGGGTCGTCTTTCCACTTTTCCAACCATCACAACTCTAGTTTTAGTTGAAATAAACACATAGTTTACCGATTTACATGCGAAAATATGTTTGCTCTATACACGCTAAAAGTATTGCTTTTTTAAATGGAGTCTGATGGGTTTAGCACTAGCAACTTCAGAGCTGTTTCTGGTTAAACAGAAAGGTCTTAAAGAGGTTTTAAAGGTCTATCTCTGTAGGGATCCTTTCCATAATATTGTCAGACACTTAGAATATTAATCTGAGCCTGTCAGTGGCAAAACGAGCACTTTTGTGAAGCTGGACAAATGTCCTATTAACTTACATTGTAGCTTGTTTGTCCGCTGCCAACTGCAGCGATCTCGCTTAATACTGAACCAATGTCAAAGATTGTTGTTCCCATCAGTTACTTAGACAGAAAAACAGGAAAAAAACGGTAGTTACCCTTTAAGTAAAAGTAACAATCCCATAACATTAGACACCTATTATAAATACAGACCTGGCAAGGTGTTTCCTGCCGGCCATCAAGGCGTACTGCCACCA
Organism: Sander vitreus; assembly: GCF_031162955.1. Classification (NCBI taxonomy): domain Eukaryota; kingdom Metazoa; phylum Chordata; class Actinopteri; order Perciformes; family Percidae; genus Sander; species Sander vitreus. The sequence continues at coordinate 35,816,005 of NC_135856.1, forward strand.
AAATGGAAGAGCGTCACTGCCACTACTACTGTAACAAATTGGGGCGTAAATAGAGCAATTGTCCAAAGTTGGATGACAAGATAGTTGGACTGGCAGCTCTTGATCAAAATATTAATGATGCTCATAATGAAAGATTCCTTTCAAAAGGTTTTTGTGCAACAGTGGCAGATGGCCTGCATGTTCCAGTTACCATACTAAGGGACAGCCATGAAGCGTACTAGCGTAGCGGTAAATAAATACTTTAGACCTAAAACAAATTGTGTGTCACCACTATCTGTGCCACAAAAGTAATGAAGATTATAGGAAATAACACAACAGTACACAAACATCATTCAAGAAACAGCAATTCTGTAATGCATCCAATAGAATTGTGTGTTTACATGTGTTGTAGCCGAAAGTCCGATGTCCTGCCTCACACAAGGATGACAGAGGGGAAGCTCATCCAACAATGACTGATGCCGACACTGTAAGTATAGTGTAAAGTACCATACCACCACTAAAAGTACAGCTGTGGCATCTAAAATGCAGCGATGCCTGCAACCCCATCACAGAATGATTTGCGGCAGGTAGACGGCGCTACGGTAACACATTCTGACGGGTCACAGATTTCGGTGTATCACCGGAAAAGCCTGTGTTAGTGAGTATCCAGCCAGGTAAAGGGTAGCAGGATATTTCTTTATATAGGCCTAATTGTATTTTACTTTTATTTTAGAAGTTATATGCTGTAGTTATGGCTGATACTGGGGCAGGAAATCACAGGAAAGAAGGAAATGAAACAAAGAACAACTAAAAGCTGAAAGTGAAAGACGACGGGCGAAATCGCGAGTCAATCTCTGTCGGGCTTTCAACAGATGGAGATAATTACGGGATTGTAAATTATTTAAAAAACGTCCCCGAATTGGCCCTATAGTATGTAATATGTCTATTTCATTCATAAAATAACTTTACAATGTGCAACGTGTTGACAACATTAAATTACGTCCCCCCTTCCATTTAGCGCGGACGTTTTTCTTTTACTCCGTGTTTGTGTTGGCCTGCCATTTTCTTTTCCCTTGTCCCTCTGTACTTATGTAACGCGTCCTTGGGTTTCATGAAATGCGCTGTAACTCGGTAATCTACAGTGGGCAATACAGCACCGTGAAGAAAAGACCTTTATGACAGCAGGTGTGGTAAAAACACTACCGCGTTCGTCCAAAGCAGTCGCTAGAATCAACACAAACTGAAAGTTACAAATAGCAACTTTAAAGGAACACAGCAGGAGTACACCCATATATAAATGGAACATTGTGCATATTCTGTACTACACAATTTAAAAAATAAAAAAAGTAGGTTGGCTTTCTTTAGAATACAGATACCTAGCTCAAAAGCCAATATTACCTTAACACAAAACAATTCAGTTGTCTATAGCCCCTTTCACACAGCCAGTTCAAGGAGGGAGTGTTGCACCTTTAATACCCCCCCGTCGCCGTGTGAAAGTTCCAAAGACAGAATGGGAGGGGCAGAGTTGTGTCACCTTTAAGCCGGCAGCGGATGTAGTCACAGAGCCGTAACAGAGCCGAGCCAACGTCTGTGTGGAAGGGACTAGAGATGGTCCGATACCATTTTTTGCTTCCCGATACCAATTCTGATACCTGAACTTGCGTATCGGCCGATACCGAGTACCGATCCGATACCAGCGTGTCATATATTTTATTATGTTTTAACAACTGTATACTACTATCCCTGTATGGATGTGATATTATTTATCTTTGTTGTCAGTCTGGCTCAGATTAAACTCTTTGTGAAACATGAATGCCACAGAACTTTCTTTTATTCTGCAGTTTGACAGTTAGTTATAATGGAAAAAGAACATAAATAAACTACTTTAACGTAGATTTTCTTTAGGGCTTTATTACGTGGTATTGGATTGGTGCATAAACTCCAGTACTTACCGATACCAGCGTTTTAGGCAGTATCGGAGCCGATACTGGTATCGGTATCAGAACATCTCTAGAAGGGACAGCCGGCCAGGTGGAACTACATGCAGTATAATGCACGAGTTGACCCACAGGACGGTTGGAATGTGACAAAGCAGCGTTCAGAGTAGCCAAAGTTAATAATAACTTACAGAAACATTGAAGCCATATTGTCCATGGACCGCAGCGGTCCGTCTCTGTCTTTCTCTCTACTGACAGTTGTGCTACTATAAAATATACTATATAAACTTGGCGGTGTGTGGGTTCGGTTGGGTTTGCGATGTTGATTGACGGTACGGATCTGCTCACACACTAGACACCAACGCTGTTGTGTAACACATCATGTAGCAATGTAAAATCACACACTGACAGTAGCTCCCAAGACGGCGGCCACCTGTATACGAGAACGCAACTGTCTTCATAATCTATCTTTTTAATAAACTGTCTGTACACTAACAAAGTTCTCAATGCTTCGGTTAACATTTAGGGACCCTCATCATGCTACCGTTGAAGTGTGGTGATATTTTGAGCCTTTTTAGTGGTATAAAAAGCGATTTGTTTTTGCTTTCCCTGTGCCCTGAACACTAGCGTTGTAAGCTAATCAGCGGTCGGCGCTAGCTTGTTTCAAGCTACAAACACATTCGATTAGCATGAAAACATGTCCCAGAGAGCTATCGAGTGGCTACACATCTGTTATTAACCCCTAGGTTCGTTTTGCGCCGGAATTGTCCTTTAAAGGCAGTTACTTGCATTGAACAGATGGCACATGGTCACAGGCACATTAAACCTACCTTAATGTCACTGAAATACACAGGAGTGTTAACAAGGATGTCAAGCGGTAAATGACTGGCAGGTAGGGGGGTGCTATTTACAAAAAGGTGGGATGAGTCAGACAGGTGAATGATTGGAAATGTGTAGTTGAATGCCATTGTGTTTTTATGTGTTTCAGGTGTCCGAGAGGCCATTTGTTGTGAATCACACAGAAAGTTGCTCCACTTCTCACACAAACTCCACAAACTTCCCCCACGCGGAAGCATTCTCCTCCCACTATGAAACCTATACCTCTCATAATGAAGTGCACTCCTCCAGTTCTCCTGCAAATGGAATCAAAGAGCTGGCAGGACGGGAGGAGGACAATGATAACATTCTTTACGTAAGCATTTACCAAACCAGTATAACGATTAAGCGAAAGCTTGTGATAGACTTTAGGAAAGGGGTTTGAGTTCCGTACTGAAACTTTTAAAGGCCAATTCAGACAAAAGATTTGCAAGGAGACGAGTTGAAACTTGCAGCTTCTTGCAACGTGTCCGTCTGCAGCATTCTAAAACCTGCCCATTCACACCAAAGCGAGGAAACGGTGTATCATCTCCATGGCAACGACTCTTTGTACTTCCGTCCTAACCAAGGGGGTAAGCGTCTGTCAACAACCCGTAGATCCTGTGGCGCCATTTTGATGCTAACAAGCACTCACCTCCTGTTAGCATTCCATTGACTGCCATCCATTTTGACGTCACTTTGACAGCGAATAACTTTACATCTGAAGCGTTTAAAGACTTTATTTGTCCATTGTTTATTTCTAAAGAAACACGACAATGTATAAAAGGCTCCATTAACTTGTATCTCACGTTAAGGCTCCGTAGCAGACGTTTTTATAAAAAATAGGCTAACGATTGTGTCATAACCAAGCAACCTACTGTCGCATAGTAGAGGAATTACCGTATAGTACAGGAGAAGCGCGCAGGCAGTTTTAACTTACATTAGCTGTTTAAGTTTAATTACTAATGTTAACTAGCATTTTAGTTAGCAATAATTAGCTTGTGCCTATGTTATCTCCTTACATATACCTACACTCTCCGTCTCTGCAAGATTGGGAATGATTGAGATTTCTCTTGGCACAGCTACCAGAAGACTTCCAACTTTAACTCCGGATTTCCACGGAATACAGAATGTCTGCGGACCGGCTCCGCTGCGGAACGGCTGCATGCTCCGCCGTCCGTCAATACCCACCAGGTCCGGATTTGTTGCGGCACGGCTGCAGCCATGACTGACAGCTGTAGTCACAAGGACCCACAAGATCTCGCGAATTCACGTAGAATTGAACCACAAAACCAACCACAGTTTGTTTCCATCCAGAGGAGTAGAGGGGAAACAACTCTGTGCTGTGTTTTCAAGGTGTAGTGCAGGGAAATATGATCCGCTGTGAGCACGGTGTATTTTATTTTGAAATTTAACCGGATGTTTATTTTGTTTCTGTGCTTGACATCATGTCCCGCACTATCTGCTATGTGCTGAATTGCTGCGGAGCTCTCCGGCGTCCAGCTAAAATAGAAGCTCTGCGTATCTGCTCCGGAAGGCTGCAGAACGCCGGAGCTGAGACGCAGTCGGAACGCAGCCGTTCTGCAGTCAGTGGGAATACACACACTGACTTTAATGGAAACCTAGTGACTCCACCGCCGTTCCGCAGCCGGTGGAAATTGGGGGTCAGACAGGTTGCTCACACCACATCTATGTCGTCTCTCTCAGTTGGAGGCTGCTCAGTAACGCTCAGCACTCACCGGAAAAGTGCTTCTAATATCCTTCACTGGTCTCCGTCCAGAGCAACGGGATCTGTTGGTCCAGTTTATATAATGTCTATGGTCCTAACTTATGACTAGCAGCTTTTTTGTTATTTGTTGCATCTAAATATGAATGTGGATAACATTAGTGATAGTGAGAGGCCTCCTACAGTTCCATTTCTAGTGATGAATTGGTGAAAACACGTTTTATTTCTCCGATTCACGGCTTTGTCCGAGGCGCTCCCTCTCTTCAGTCACTCTCCAGCTCGCTCTACCGTACGTGCTTGCAGGCGCACGTTGAGCCGCCGTTACCAGTTTGTAACAGAAATAAAATGGATTATGTATCATTTTAATGTAGCTGACTTATCTATTGGCTGTTGAAACAGCTGACGTCTCTTACGTTCTAAAACCAGCCTCTGGAGACTCGACCAGCTGAGTCGCAGCAACAACATCAGCTGGTTTGAGACGAGACGGGCCAGTTCAGACCGCTGCGACTTTTCTCTGCTACGTTCTAAAACGGTATCGCCTCGTCGAGAATCTTTGGTCTGAACTGGGCTTAAAGGCCTGAAGTTCTGAGGACCACTGGATCCACCCCAGATCTTTCCAGCCGAGTTTGAACACATGCCAATTTAAAATGTAATGTTACTGTCTCTCTTTCAGTCATCAGAGGTGGAGGGAAGGCTCTCGGCACTGGAAGCTCAACTCGGGGGTCTTCTGTCTGGGCTAGACAGGCTTAGTATCCTGGAGAAACGCCTGGAGGAACTCGACAAACCGAGAAACACAGACAAGGTGGATAAGTCATTCTTTACACTACTTCTTTAATATCTTATTTCATGTATTTTATATTGTTCTTTTGTTGGACAGACAGCAAAGATAATGTAATAAAACATTTCAATTGCAGATACCTATTCTATTTATCATGTTCTATTCCAGAATGAAGGACAAGTCATCACTATATCCAGAGAGAGCTGGGAAAATCTGATGAGCAGAGTCCTGTTACTGGAAACTAAACAAGATCTGAGCAATATACAGGTAGTGTTCTGGCTGTAAAAGTTCATTTAAATTTCATCATGTAGAATGGATTCACTGAATGTCTTATTTTTTTAGTCAGTTTCTGCCTGTTATTGTGTTGATCCAATTACAGGCATCTTCACATGACAATTGCGGGGTTGTAACAAATTGCTAATCAAAGCAAGAGCACTGTATACTATAATAGGGCTGAACGATTTTTTTTTTTTTGGGGGGGGGGAGTAAAGATGGAAAGATCCTAAAGATTAGTTCCATATAAATGCACGGATAATTTGTTGTTTTGTCGTTAGTGAAACACAATATTGACCTTGTATTTGAAAAAGGAGCCTCATATAGGAATGACATTTCCTCCTATGGAGTCCGTTCATTCGCATTCGGAGATCGACACTTTTTGACTGACAAGATGGCTGATAGTGTGCTTGAGTTCATGTGTAGAGCCCCTGGTGATACTCGGAGCAAAGTTTCATGTTGTGTCGAGTCTTCTTAGTGTTTTAAAAATAGTGATTTTGATGCGATCATAGTAGTGCCCCTAGCACTCCCACTCAGAGGGCCATTTGACCCAAAACGAGAATACGGTAAATCTTAAAAGTGGCATTTCCGTCCTAATTATGCTTTTAAACGAAAGTTTGACTCAGGTACATTCACAAAAAGACACTAGGTTGCATTTTGGCGAGAGTTACGCTTTAAGAACACGATTCCACGAGGCCGGTTTTTAGCTTTGACTAAATGATCTCTCATGTTTTTCTACACTCCAGCAAAATGTTTCTTCTTTACCCAGTGTGGTGTCTCTCTCTGACCACATATATTTAAGGCTGTTTGACTCCCTGTGGTCTGTACGTGCAGAATCATACAGATGTTTGTACAGACGAACCTGCTCTTCCCAGCCGACCGCCTTGAATTGAAAGCGCAGCGCGCACCTAGTTACAAAAATTCAGAGGTGCCACACACCGCGACAGCTTGTGGATCCTTTGCGCTGGAAACCACCGCTGCGGGACCATTAATTTAGCTTTAAGCTCCCAGCTGAGCTCCTGTATATCATTAATGATAGTATAAGCCTTTTATTTTTTATTTCATGTTAAAACCGTATTTCCCATCCTTCCTTTGATTCCCTGCCTCAGCCTGTCACTCCCTCTCTACTACCCGGTCTCTACCCTAGCTCCGTGCCCTAAGATCTCACAATGTGTTGCTCACATGGGCAGGGTTGGATCCCAGGCTCCTCCGGCGACATGTCAAAGTGTCCCTGAGCAAGACACTGAACCCCAAGTTGCTCCCCAGATGCTCTATATATAGCTGTCAAATGCTCCTAATACTTAGGATGAGTTAAAATGCAGTAATTGAATTTCACTACATTGTGCTGTAAATTGCATGTGACGATTTCACATATTCCACCAAAACAAGTTCCTTCCCGAGGCTATTTTGCAGAGGCACCGTGGCTGTGATTGGTTTACAGAAATGCCAATAAACCAGAGCACGTCTATTCTCCCATCCCAGAATGCTGTGTGGACTAGCCAGACCTTCCTCCGCAGCGCTGTGGAGGAAGGTCTGGCCAGAAGACTAATACATGTATGTGTATGATTGAGGGCAGGTAGGGTCCTCATTTAGGATCCCAGTGGCCTGAGGTTAGAAGCTCCTCCTGAGCCTCTCAGTGCTGGCCTAGCGTATCTGGTACCTTCTGCCCGACCTCAACAGGGACCAGCTGGTTTGGATCCTTTTTCTCCCAGCGCCTGGTGTAAATAGCCTATTTTACGTTCAGCTGAAAGAAACCACTCTCTGTAGGGCTCTGTTCAGTGCTGTTTGACACTCTCAATGGAGCAGGAGTGGAAATTCCTCAATATAAGAGATCACGGCGCACCATCACAGAGGAAATGCAGAGAGAGACGTGGGGATCCTCTCACACCGAGCAGCCGTCCCTGACCTGCGTAGACTGCCACCCATTGGTGGAGGAGGTGCACAAATATTTTCAGTTCATCACGAAACTGGTGGACCACGTTTGACCATGTTAATGTGGTCGAAATCATCAGTGAAACTCATGCCAGTGGATTTCCTGAGTGCCTGATAGTCTATATGAAAACAAAAAAAAGGAACGAATAGTCGAATTGAAAACAGCCAAATCAGGAATAAAACCGGGTACAACCTTAAAACACTTAATTAAGGGCGTTTTCACACCTACCTCATTTGGTCCGGACTTTCAGACTTTTCAGTTCAATCCAAACCAAAATTACAGGTGTGAAACCTCCCCCGGACCATGGTCCGGATCAAAAGACCAAATTTTGATCCGATAAAAAGAGGTGGTCTCATGGTCCGGTTTGTTTATAGTGTAAAAGCATTTTTTGGATGGTTCGGACTTTCGGACCAAATAAAAGAAGCTCTGGCAGGCTCTCCTTGTGTTACAAGACCGGGGATAGCTCCTTTAAGGAATAGCTCGGCCCTTAGTGTGTAGGCTACATGAGAGCATGTGTGACGGTGAATGCGCTCAGAGCTTTTTTTGTGATTGTTGCGGGCAGAAATCCGTGATTATGCGGCACGTTTTCTTAAAAAGTGCGATGGAATATGCGGGATATTTATGCAATTTTATGCGATGAAATTGCAAAAACTTACCTCACTTCATAACGTTCCCATGGCAACAGGGGAAAATGGCTGCTCTTGTGTGAAGTAAACGCAACATTTTTCAACTTTCTGCTAAGATATATGTGACTTTTTTGCAACGAAAATGCGGGGATTATGAAATCATGCAAGCCCCGCATATTTTGCGCAGAAATCGGCAAATTATGTGGCGAAAGTGCGGCGTATTTGAAAAAATGCGGCCCCCGCATAAATATGCAGACTTTGGCTGATTATGCATTGAATTATGCAATCGCATAATCACGTTTTTCTGGAGGGACTGGCTGAGAATACATCAGCAGTTTATTTGTTAAGTGGTAGTAAACGTACAGTGTAGGTTTCCGTTTGTCTCTGAATAAATGCTCCAGAAAGAAAGTTCCCGTGTCTTTGCTTCTCAACATCACAACAAAACAAAAAGAGCCGCGGCAGTAGGGAAGAGCAGCAGTCGGCTGAAAAAACTCCGACACAGAGAGAGGATATGATTGGACAGGGAAGCCCTGGAGTGGAAGTATCTGGAGACGCGGGTCATGTATGTGATGACGGCAGGACGTAGTTTTGTCACTTATAGATCTTTAGCGCGCTTGCATAACTGCAGTGTGAAACCAAAACTTACCGGATCAAATGTATACAAAAAACATGAACCTTGGTCCGGACCTTGGTTCGGACTTTCGGGTGTGAAAACGCCCTTAGTCTAGGTTGCAGTGACAGTAAGGTGAGCATGTGAATAGACTGTTTTTTTCCCCTGCCACAGTCAGACTGATAGCAAAAACATAATGGTTATGGTTAGGGTTAGGTGCCTTGAAGTCAACGGTCACAGCACTGCCTGGAAGGAGACGTTGGGGGCTTAAAACACCATTGAGCGTTAAAAAGGGATTAGCTTGAAACTAGCACTTAGCCAGTTTTAAGATTAATCCTTGACTAAGCCCATTTTTAAAATGACCGTTCCCCTTTGCTTTGTCACCTTTCTATCTTAGTTAAGTGTCCCGCCTCCATGTCCGTTATCTGCCTCCTCCTGTTCCTCCAGCTCCAAATATGATGCTTCCAAGGTGAGACAGACAAACTCGCCTTGCTGCCACTATGGATAAACACATCTAACCTTTTCCAGCTTTTCAATGATTAGGATCATTTTGCAAGTGACATCACCTTTTGGTTGTATTATTTCTTTCATGTTCTTATTGTGCTGTGTTGGGAACATCTCGGGGCATTGTTTCCCCTGACCATGCATTTAAATAGGACCGTCTTACAAGGCGTGGGCACCATCCAGTAGAAGCTAAGTAGTCGAGGTTGTAGATTTTGGTGTTGTACTGAGTTGCATTATACTGTAAAGTGTTATTTTCAGCGTTATATTGTCTTCTCATGACCGCAAGATAATGACTTAGTATTAAATTAATTAATTTTCTTTTACAAATGCGCTTCTAGTTTTCTATGTGTGCCAGAAGAAAACTGAATGAATTCTAATAATGTTAGCTGGTGGCATTAGCAAACAGATTTCCAAAGCAAGCGTGTCTCAAATGTCCTGACTGGATGACAATGTGTACTATTTGCTCATACATAATTTGACTGAACAAACAAACTAGCTAGCCATCTATGTACATGCATGTCTGCTTTCAGGCTACAGTAATTCTTTCTTCAGCAAGAGCAAGATCTATATTTTCTTGTCTGTCCTGTTTCTTTATCCAGGAGGACCTCAAGGACAGGCTAGAGAGGATCACCAACATGTAAGCTCTTAATTATAGTTTTTCAATATCAAATATACTCTTTTCTACAGACCTCAGAAACGGCCACTGAAAAGAAGTTCAGAATTTACCACATCATGGTTGTGAGATCGTTCTGCTCCCAGATTTTTTTATGACTTTGTGTGCTTAACTTTGTTGTGTTTCAGTTTTCCCAATTTCTGTTTCGACAGGTTAAAAGTGCACACACTTCTAGCGCCAAATCTGGCTTACCTTTGTTATCTGTTTCAGTGTCAGACTGTTTCGACCCTCCAACAAAACTACAAAAGTTAGCTCTGCTTAAGCTCTGATTCCTTTCACATAGGGATAATTACTACATCCAGCCCAGCTTGATAATAGCAGCAGACACTTGGCCTTCCAAACGTTAATCCTCTGAATTTCTTTTGATTTTATAGAGAAGGTGTTGGTGTAGCTGCCATATTTAAAATCATATTATATTTCTAATACAGTATTGTTTTGCTCTTGTCAGATAGAACACCATTGGGACAAAATTCATTTCATGATTTTTGTGTTTGTGTATGTCTGAATTGTGTAGGCTGAAGAGCACCTCCAGTCTGCTGAAGAACACTGAATCCTCCGCAGCACACTGCAAATAAATAATGTTAAATTACAGTATGTAATATTACACCACAATTTTGGTGCACTTTTCTATCTTGGCATTGTTAATGTACATTTTTAAACCCAGTCTCGCATTGCCGGACCTATCTCGTTTGTATTTCTCTAAACCAATCCCGACCCTCCTGGGCGGCGCTGAGCTCCGGATGCAGCGACGGTGGCCTCGCAAAACAGATAGCAGAGATAGCGGCGGGGGATGGACATCCGTCACGTCAGGCTTTATCCCAGCACTGTACATCCGTTGAGCCAGATTAAATTAACGCCATTATGTACCTAATCACAAGCTATTTAAATGAGAAACTCCTGTATGTGCTTTTAACTTTTAAACAAATACTGTCACAATGAAAATGAATGTCCAGTTTGAAGACCTCCTGATGAGAGTTGAGTAGATGATTTCCACTGTTAGCTCCTTACAAATAAATGCTCTATTCGTAAAACTGCAGGTGCTTGTTTGAATTGTTTTTCATTTAACGTTATATTTTTTATTTTTTAATTGGTAACACTCATTTCTCAACACTGAGTTCCCTTTTTTTTTTTTTTTTTACCTTTCACACAGTCAGCACATCAGAAGCCAATGTGCTCTAAACTGTGGATCTTTCCAAACTTATGAACTAGGGCTGTGTATTGGTAAGAATCTGGCGATACGTATCACGATACATGGGTCACGATTCAATATATTGGAATATATTTCGATACTGTACGTAAGGCGATATATTGGGATTTTTTTAAAGTATAATTTAGAAAAACTAATATTTAAAAAATGACATGATGTTCATAAAAGTCGGTGCTTTTCAGGACACAGAAAAGCAAACTGCCAGTTTGGGATTGTGGTTCACAGGTTCTTAGTGAGCTAAATTTTATATGCTTAAGTAGGCCAAAGTTCAGCCATAGCTACATTGTTAGCTTCTAGCAAAAAGTCAGGCGCTGTTAGGCGAGGACACTAGTGGTGTGTCTCAGCATAGCCATCTAGCGGTAGGTGGTTTAAACACAACATAAATGTGAACCACTGTCTTACATGAATATTATTTTTTTAATAAAAAAAATAAAAATTGCCTTTTTGAAAATCGATACAGTATTGCAAAATAAAATATTGCGACACTCAAGTGTTGATTTTTTTCTTACACCCCTATTATGAACTAAAGCCAACTAAACTACAAAGAGCACCTTTGTAGTCACCTGGTAACAAAGCAACCTCATCGACCACAAGTGAGAAGATGCAGAAAAGAGAGACACGGGTGTAACAGATGTGAATTGGGGACTGCAACTAACTGTCAGGCTATATCCCTTGCAGGGCTTGGGTAGAGCAGTTTGGGGCTGGCAGTTGCACCATCAAAATGCTTGTTGGGAGATCCAGTACATTTAGGGACACTCTCTACTACCGGTCCACAGAATAAGTACGTGCAGCGGGGTGTACATGCGTGGAAGCCAAACATTTTGTCTTGCGAGTACAGAATACTGCAGTGACGGGAGAAGGGTCGTATAGGCACGCTGTAAGAAGTCTTCAGTCAGCTGCTTAGCCGAAAAGTGCAGACTTTGAGCGGGGATTATTATTTAACGGGGATCAAAACATTAAATGTGACACTGGTCTGGGTTAAATCTAAATTAATTAAAGGACTGTCTTCAAGTGCAACATTGACTGTCTCTATTTTTCCCACATTAAGAGTTTGGTTCAAGTCACAGGCATTTCTTTGTAAAATTAGTTTTCGTTCTTTTATTTATAGATTATTATTATCAGGTGTAATGTAATTCTTGACTTGGTTATAGGCTACATATAGCTTAAGACAGGGGTCTTCAATGTTTTTTTAGGCCAAGGACCGCTAAGTTAAAAAAGAGAGCAGGGACCCCTTACTATATAGAATTGAGTTGCGTATATAAACTGGGCCTACAATAACGTGTAGGGCGGCCAAGAGCATTTAGATATACCTTTTTATGGGGCATACAATACTAAGGTGTTAAAATAATGATTGTTGACATATTCATATATTTATACATCATGTTTTAATGTTAAAATGTGGAACAGTAACTGTATCTGTGGATGGCTACCTTACTTATGGCCCAGTAAGCCTATCATCAATGTTGTGAAAATTAAAAATCTATCTATCTATCAAACAATAATTTGGTGGGCCCCCTGCAGCAACTCTAAGGACCCCCTAGGGGTCCTGGACCCCCTGTTGAAGATCTCTGGCTTAAGAGTTGATTGCGGAGTTAAGTCTCCTATTATACCCTGCATGTAGTGTACATTTCATGTGGGTTTTAAAGTGTGCAGTGGTATTTTGTCCTATTGGAGCTCATTTATCTCTTACTGTGTGTATTGGGTCCTAAAGTATATTAATAGCCTTTAAATTATTCCTGTGCATTTTTGCTGATGTTTTAGTGCCTAGCTCATTGCACTCCCTTAAGTTGCTACACTCTGGCGCTATTGGCCTCCTCCTTTTAATGTTTTTATCTCATGCAGATTTTGTGAATAAACTATATATATTTTGTAATTGGCTTCTCGTCCTGGTCTGTTCTGGACACTTACCTGTTTCCATCACTACACTACAAAAGAAAAACAGGACAAAACTATTTTTTATGATGGAGTAGGAAGGATGAGTTGTACGCAAGCCCTGAAAGGCAAGGTGAAAAAAAAACAGGTTTTTCAGGCATTCTTGACCAAAACCTAAGTTTGAGTCGTACGTACTAGATAGATAGATCTCCTACGTACAACTTAAAGTTAGGTTTTGGCCATGAATAGTATTTCCTACTTAGGAGAAAGCCGTGCTGAAGCTCTTAGTACATGATACAAAGGGAATTAAATGTTCAGCCAAATGTAGCATGAACAAAAGGTTTTCCCTTTTAGGCTATAGAGCACATGGCTATCTCATATTCACTGGCGTGTAGTCCGATGATGTAATTCACGTGAATATTATTGTGTTCTGCTGGAAGAAAGAAAGCAACCTGCTGAGTTTTTCAATAATTTGCTTACTAAAATAAACAGTTAGACTGCACATCAGCCAACTTTTGTTTTAGCATGTTTGTAGCAATTCACTATTTGTGCTATGTAACGGTACCCTATCCTGGCAGACTAGATGCCTTGCGGCACATTGCTGCCTTTCATAGGTCACATCATTTTCAGAAGAGTAATCCTGTTGCAGAGATAATTAAAATCAACCGGAGTTTAGAATGCCAACACAAAGAAAGCGGAAGGTAAGGGACATCCAGCTGAAAATGAGGGACATCCAGTGGCACTGGAGCAATCCTGTACATGAAAGTGCATGTAGACTAAACAGGCATAAACATAGAGAACCCATATTTCAGTCTACCTTCATCTGCTGCCGTAACACAGCATGACTAGCAAATTGCTACAAAAATGCTAAAAAGAAAGTTGTCTCATATGTAGTATCTCAGCAAGCAAATTCTTGTAAACTCAGCAGCTTGCTTAGGCATGTGATTGAAGTCATCGAACTACAAGGGAGTGAATTCATAGTTTGACTTAAACCGAAAAGATTGTTTTCCCACCTTGTCTTTCAGGGCTTCTGTAGAGATATGATGGTCAAGCACCATCATATCTTGAAGAGCTCATAGTACCTTATTGTCCCACTAGAGCACTGTGCTCCCAGAATGCAGTTACTTGTGGTTCCTAGAGTCTCTAAAAGTAGAATGGGAGCCAGAGCCTTCAGCTATCAGGCTCCTCTCCTGTGGAACCAGCTCCCAGTCTGGGTTCGGGGGGCAGACACCGTCACCACATTTAAGAGTAAACTTAAAACTCTCCTCTGTGATAAAGCTTATAGTTAGGGAGTGAGGAGTTGTTGCGTCCACCTAGACTGGCGGGGGAGGGTGTGTAGCCACAGTCACGCCGCCTCCCTATTTCTGCTTCTCTGCAACTCTTGGCTATGCTGTTATAGTTTTAGACCTCCTGGGGGACTTTCTTTTGACACACAGAGCTCCTCTGTCCTCTCTCTTTTCATCTGTGGGCAAATGCTTGTTACTAACCTAGCTCTGGGGAGCTTGTTCCCCAGAGCCCGTATGTTTTCTTGCCCTGCAGTTTTCCCTGGATTAGGGTGGCAACTAAATCATGGTTGCAGCTCTCGCCGTGGTCCTGCTAGGCACCCTGCTACACCCTGCTATGCCCTTGCAGTGCCCTGCTACACCCTGCTATGCCCTGCTACGCCACGGAGTGCCCTGCTACGCCCTGCTACGTCATGCTGTGTCCTGCTACACCCTGCTACGTCCTGCAGTGCCCTGTTATGCCATAAACTAATACAACTACTAGTTCCAAACATAGTTCCATTTTCTTTATTGTGACTATAATTGCCACTGTTCATCATACCCCCAACCGACACCAGCAGACAACCGCCCACCAAGAGCCTGAGTCTGTCCCAGGTTTCTCCCTAAAAGGAAGTTTTACTCACCACTCAAGGTTTCTCCCTAAAAGGTAGTTTTTCCTCGCCAGTGTCACACTAAATGCTCTTGTAGGAATTACTGGAATTTCGGAGTTTTTGTAAATTATACAGTGTGGTCTAGACCTGTAAAGTGTCTCGAGATAACTCTTGTTATGATTTGATACTATAAAGAATTGAATTGAATTGAACTAAGTTGTGGAGTATCGCAGCCTAAGGAAAGAAGCTGCTTTTAAGTCTGGTGGTATGACAGCAGATATTTTGTGTCACTTGCCCTACGGCAGCAGGTTGAACAGGCTGTTGCTGGGTGGGTGTGGTCTTTTAGGGCGTACTCACACTTGGCCCAGTTAAGCCATGCTTGAGCACGTTTTAAAGAATCCAAAGTCTGGTTTGTTTGACTAGTGTGATCGCGTCTGCTAAACCGTGCAGGCATGCTTGAAAGAGGCGAGCCAGGGCACACTTAGGTTGGACTTGGGCACGGTACACATCAATGTGATCGCTAAACGTGCCCGTGTCTGGTTCTTATCTTACAGATGAACGGGGTAGTCGGCGAGTCCCGCAAAGTATTGACATAAGCATGCTCTGGCCCAGAATGTTTTATTGCAGTCTGAGTGCAGGCCAGCAGGGAGTTGGGAGGGGGGACAATCATACTCACGGCACGGTTCAAGGCAACTGGGCCAAGTGTGCGTACGCCCAGTATCCTTTGGGCTCTGCGCAGGCACCTCACCGATATCACTGATGCTCGGTAAATACCAATGATGTTCTGGGCAGTTTTAATCACCCCGCTGTAGAGCCCTGCTGTCCTGGGCCGTGCACATCGCATGCCAGTTTGTAACGTTAATAGAAATAGAGCCATTTTTTAGCTTTCTTAACCGGTGGAGATGTGAGATGACCATGCCGTTTGTAAAGCGGCTCACGCTGAAAATAACAGCAACATTTTGTCACATTTAGCTTCAAACAATGTTTAAAAAACTGGTATGAATTTTTGACGGTCACTTTTTAGCACATTTACAACAATATTTGTCAACTTAGAGATATTTTAAATAAATCTAAATATTAAATGTTACACCTAAATGTTAAATCTAAATGATAAATCTAAATGTTGAATTTAAATCTAAATATAAATGTTAAATCTAAATATTAAATCTAATTCTAAATGTTAAATCTAAATCTAAATGCTAAATCTAATTGTTAAATCTAAATCTAAATGTTAAATCTAAATATTAAATCTAAATCTAAATGTTAAATCTAAATATTAAATCTAAATCTAAATGTTAAATCTAAATATCAAATCTAAATCTAAATGTTAAATCTAAATCTAAATGTTGAATCTAAATGTTTCGGGTGAAACTAAATATTTAACTAATATGCAAATTCAAAATGCCGGTAACCGGAAGTGCCAAAATTAAAGCTTGAGGAGGTCAGTGTGTGTTTATAGTGTCAAATAACGAATAAAAACAATCTCATCCGGGGAAATGGACTCTTGGACATGGATTATCGTGATAATAACTACCTAAAATAATAAACACGTTTGGAGAAACTGTATTTGAAGAGTACTTTGAGTTTTTAGTGTCACTTTTATGAAGGGTGCGGGACCTATAGCCACTATAGCCAGCCACGAGGGGGCTCACTTTGACTGATCTGTCATGTTCGCTTGCATAAAGGCCAGCAAGAGCCTATCCCTGACCAGATACAGTACTGTCGGTCGAAAATGTCCAAAGAATCGGCATTAGCCGAGAACATTGGCAGAGCCGTCCTGGCGGCTATACAAAATTTTTCAACAGCAACACCAACCGCCTCAGGGCCACCACAGGCCACCTCGGTAAGTATGTTTTCCAAATCACGTAGCATTGGATTCTTGTCAAGGCTAACTTAACTAAACTAGCTAACGGTAGCCAGTAGAGATTTGCTACTAGCACCATGCTATAATTATAATATTATAAACATTAAAATCACATGAAATATAATTTTGCTAATATTTTTGCTAATGTCTCTTCAGGCTCCCACCACCTACAATAACACACCAGGGCCAGCCACACCCACTACCTCCACTGGGACATCATACCGCTCGGTATACTTTCATACTCATGTAACCTAGCTGGTTTGTTGGTTTTTTAATTTCTGTGGTGTAATGTTTCGGCATTAGTTCCAATCATGGTGGCATATTTTACACAACACTAACATGTGACAAGATAACAACGTCTTTGGTATTTTGTTTATATTTTAAAACTCCTCAGGGCTCCAGCACCAGCGCTACCATACCTTTACCAGCACCAGACTTCGCTCCAGTGAACTGTCTGTCAGTAAGTACTCATTAATATTCATGTTCATATTTGTTTGATTTATTTCTCATTTACCTCTCAGTAACCTCTCATCTTTTAATTGTCCATTTTATTTAAACATTCCTTAAATAAATGTACAGTACAATCTATAATTCTCTTCAGTCAGAAAGATAATGAGTGGATGTGAATGCTCATCTGTTATAATGTCTATAATTCTCTCTTGAATAAACATTGTTTGTTATAGAAACATGCCAAATGTCTCATTCTTTGCTGTGTTCTAGAATGACTACCAAGGAAGACATCAGATTTCCAAAGAGGAGCTTGAACATGTTCTTTCACTGAAAACCACCTTTACAGAAGCGGCATCTATTCTTTCAATCTCAAGGCCAACTTTCTACAAGTTACTGCAAGACTATAATATCCCAACGTCAAAATTTAAGAGCATCAGTGATCAACAGTTGGATCTTGAAGTGTCACAAATTAAAACTGAACACCCAAATGTTGGAGAAGTGATGCTTATGGGGCATCTCCACTCCAAAAACATTGTGGTTCAAAGACGTGTAAGAGATTCACTGAGAAGGATGGACCCAATTGGTGTCCTAGCCAGGAGAAGAACAGCAATAGCTCGGCGAGTATACTCTGTCCCACATCCAAATTTCATATGGCATGTAGACGGAAATCATAAGTTGATTAGGTGGAAATTGGTTGTTCATGGTGCCATAGACGGCTACAGTAGGATGTTGATGTTTCTTCACTGCTCCAACAATAATCATGCTGAAACTGTAAGAAACCTCTTTACTGCAGCTGTTGGACAGTTTGGCAGACCACTGCACATCAGGACTGATCACAGAGGAGAGAGCGTTCAGATTTGGGAGGACATGCATGCGAGCAGGGGTGAAGGCTCTGTCTTAACAGGAAGTTCTGTACACAACCAGAGGATCGAGCGTTTTAACCGAGACTTGAACAAAAACTGCATCCATATTTATGCACCCATTTTTTATGAACTGGAATCCCTGGGTATCCTAGACATAGACAATGCAACAGACCTATTTTGTCTCCATTATGTCTTTCTACCCAGAATCAACTGCACTTTAGAGGAATTCAAAGCTGGATTTAACAATCACTCTGTGTCATCTGAAGGAAATAGAACACCAGTTCAGCTTTTTACTCTGGACAATGATTTGCCTCATCTTCACAACCCAGAACTCTCAACAGCAGGGGTAGTTTTTTGTTCCTCACCAAACTCTCAAAGAGGATTTTCCCCATTGAATCACAGGGATTTGCAAGAACTGAATGATGCCATTAACCCTCTTCAAAATGACAACAACACTGGCAAAACATTGTTTCAGAGAACACAACAGTTTATTTTTGATAAACTTGTAAATGTGTGATCTCAGCATAACATGGACAACTGGGTAACATTAGCCTTATTGTACTTTCAAAAGTACACTGTGAAACAAATATTGATGTTTTGTTGTGCTTCTTGAACTGCAAGATTTAAAGCCTCTTGCCAGCATGTAGATGTTTGAAAATTACATGATGGCACATACTTGATGTCAGCGTTAAAAAGGCTACAGACGCACTTTTGCATCTGTTAGTTTTCTGTCAAGTCAAAAGCAATGGTACTGTGGATGAATACAAGATGACTCCTGTTATGTGAAAGAACAGTGAAATACTTTTCAGGGCTCTACAGATGTATTGATACATAACTGTCTTCCACTACATTGCAGTACATTGTTCCTGATTTTTAAAGTACCTAAATATGCAAAGTAAAACTACTCAGTGAAGTAAAACGATACCTGTCAGTGTTTTATATCTTATACATTACATACATAACTATTGTATCTTTATTATGTTTCTCTGGGAAGACTGCTGTTCATAAGGTAAGAAAAAAACTGTTTTCAGCTTTGTGACGATGCATTTTGCAGCTAATCCAAAAGGTTTTGTAAAGTGCTTGAGGAGTAGGACAAGGAGAAGGAATTTCTTCAACACATGAACAAATACATTCTTCAGTTTATCACAAAACATTCAACATCAATAAATCTAAATATACATGGCTTTCAAGGGTGAGGAGGGGAATTAAAAATTGTAATCGGAAAAGTACTTCAAATTTCTACGGAAGTACCTTACTTGAGTAAATGTACATAGTTTATTCCTTCACTACTGTTTCAGTATAAAAAAACTCAGGTAGTTAGATTCATCAACAATCATTGTTAAAAAACACATGACAAGGTTAAAGTAACTACATTAGTGATTTATTACTCCAATGACTGATTCCATATCCTTCCAATCATACAGTACAACATCTTACAGTATAAAGAAGGGTCAGATACAGTCCTCACAGAGGTAAACACTTTTTGTAATTAACATCCACAAACAGGAATAGAGTTTTTAACAATCAAAAATCACAGAAACCACATGGAAACCAGAGCCGATAGCTCTATCAATCCTTTTATACTAATACGTACAGCCAAACCTTAAGTCCTTAGCCTATAATGAACTCAAAGGGGCTACGGTTGCACACTCTTCAAGTACAGCTACTGAATATGGTTTTTTTTTTTACTCAAACGTCTCTTTATTAAAGCATACAATTTAACATACAATTCACTTGTACATTCTGAGAATCTTTTTTATGACTAATTCAAAAAATCTAATAAACTGTAAACTTAAAGTGGTACAACATTAAATCAAAGCAAAGCAAAACAAGACAAGTAACAACAGTACAAAAACGATGGCAAGAACACCAACAGGCTGACCACGATCCCCCACACTATCCCAACCCCCTATCCGCCCGTTTAAGCCCTCCCCATGTATCTCCACCCCATCCACCCTCCCTCACAGAGACCTTCACTCTAAAACCATTACAATCGACATATATCGTGCTAGGATGTGGACTGTTGTACTGGATTTGTAGTTTTGAGGTATGATATGAGGGGTTTCCATGTTTTATTGAATAAGTTGAGCCTGTCTTTCAGCGTATGTCTTATCCTTTCTAAATGAAGTGTGTTAGTTAAATCCTCTAACCACATCTTAGAGGTAGGTACAGCTGTGCTCTTCCATAAGATGAGGATTAATCTCTTTGCTATTATGAAACAATAAGAGAGAAAACGCTGCTGTGCCACACTCAGTTTCCTGAAGGTCTCCGATATTCCAAGAATGATGAACAGGGGCTCAGGTTTGATTGAAGTATTTATGACCTCAGACATAATGTTACATATATCAATCCAGGACAATTGGACCCTTGGGCATAGAGCAAAACTATGGAGAAGTGTTGCTACGGAAGAATAGCACTTATCACACAAAGGTGACACCTCTGGGTATATGTTATGTAGTTTCTCCTTTAATTAATGAAGCCTATGTATAATTTTAAATTGGACAAGACAATGTCTTGCGTTATCTGAACAATTATGTATTCTTTCAAGACTTTCTTTCCATAAATCATCTGGAATAGATTCACCAAGTTCCTCCTCCCACTTACGTTTATAATTTTCAGTCGATGGGGAGCTTATTAATAAGAGATTGTTATAGACGCGGGATATCAATTTACTTTCGTTAGGAGACAGTTTCAGACAGTCATCTAATTTAGATTGTGATTCAGTCTCAAATTCTCTTAAGTATTTCCGAACGTAGTCCCTAACTTGTAGGTAATGAAAGAAGTTATTCTCCAGCTCATACTTCCTCTGTAGTTGTGTGAATGAAGCAAAGACGCCTCCCACGTATAAGTCACCAATACATTGGACACCCCTCTCACTCCATATAGAAAAGGCTCCACCCAGACTGGAGGGGGCAAATGTGGGGTTTCTAGCGATGTGTAACAGAGGAGAGATTGGTTTAAGATTAAAGGTGGTCTTGATTTGTTTCCAGGTACAGATCATGCTATGTGTGATGGGATTGTTATTATACAGGGACTTATTAACCGCAGCCGGAGCTAGTAGGACATCCATTTGGTGTGCCTGAAAGATTAAATAAATTAAGCAGCACATTCTGTATTATTTTCTCTGGCATTTACAAACCAATATTTGTGGTCAGGTAGCCACAAAATATATTATATATATATATATATATATATATTTATAAAAAACCTTCAAAAGCTCCACTCTCCTGGAAGATAGCCTTCACCAGTAAGCGGAAAAACTCTCGTCTGGGGCCCCCAAGGTCAGCAGCATCTTCCACAGCATCATGTTCATCGCTTGCAAATGTGACATAGAGCGTGTCACAGCTTTCTGCAAAACTGGGTCTCTTAAACACACGTAAGGCTGTGGTCCAAACACTGGCTCAACTGATATAGATCTGTCTTGTTCCCAATGTAATAACTCTCTCACTGTGAGCTTGTAGAAGGCCTGCAATTTCTTCTTTGCTCAGCATTTCAGATGACCTATATTAAAAAAGACAATGACAAAGATAAACAGACCTTTGGCTATCTGTGCATTTACTCCACTATTAACTTCAGTGCGCGATGATATAACTGTTCGATGTTGTTTGCGATGTTTACACTGGTGTAAACAAGATATTTACCGTAATAAAAAATGACTTGTAACTCTTACTTTAAAGTATTAACAGCAGGTCCATCACACTCTTCTAGTAGACTATGCTGAATTGCCTCTTCAAGAGCCTCATCTTCCTCCAGATAAACAGGGCTGAGCAAACGGAGATAAACAGGGACAGCAGAAAATTCAGCAGAAATCAGAGAGAGAGAGAGAGAGAGAGAGAGAGAGACTTTCATCAGAGGTTCATAATGTAAACAGACCAACATCTACACTGCTGTATTTCTATGAAGCCCAAACAATATCTTACACAAATTCTGCCACATTATAAGGAAACACTTGTCTTGGGTCCCCTGCCTGGCCCTGACTTTCACTCTTTGAGTGCTGCTCTCTGTCTCCTGACATCTGGCCTCACTTTCCCTCTGTGATGAAGGCACTGTACTCCGCACTGCATAAAAAAAAGGAGGTCAAAGGGAAATATTTTTGTAATGATGTTAATCTCATTTTATCTAAGTGCAACTTAACCCTAATTCCATCTTTAAGTGTTTTTCCTTTAAAATTGTTTTTAAAGGCAGCCTTTAGGGTGAAGCAAAACTGAATGAGATGAGCTAGGTTTGAGAGTCGCCTCTCCCTTTCAGTACAAATGACATCCAATCCAAATACAGTTTACAGGTTGCTTACAGTGATCCATTTGAGGCTGACAAAAAAAAATTTAAATAAAAGAACTGGTGCTTAAATTCTGTCAGGTTGGCTTTTGTTAAGCTTTGGTCACACTACAGGACTTTCAAAGTCTTAAGATCACTGTACTGGTCACACTACATGCCTGTCTTGGGGTTAGGGGGGGGAATCACACATTACATTACATTTGGTTAAAGTTTGTTGATTGCTCTCGGCAAGTGGAAAATCAGGGCTACAATCCTAAAGTGTGAACTCAACTTTTGCAGTAAATAAAGCAGTAATTACTGAGTTGTCAAGGACAAGGGTATACTTTATTAATCACACATACAATTTAGTACAGTCAAACTTGTCCTCTGCATTTAACCCATCCCAGCAGCAAGGGCAACCATAGCACAGCGCCCGTGAACCAACTCCAGATTCTGAGCCAGTGCCTTGGTCAAGGGCACTGACTGGATAATTAACCTAAATGTGCCCTTTTTTGATGGTGCAGGAAACCCACACAAACACGGGAGAACATGCAAACCAGGGCTGGACCGGGGTTTGAACCGAGTTACCATACAGCCCATAGAAAACATAATATAAACAAGTGCTTTAACCTACTTCTTCTTTGACGCGATGGACTTTCTTGCAGTCTGTCATTTTCACTCCCTTGACTGATGAGCACACTTTCACTTGTGGAAGGTGACACTGTATGAACTAAGTGACATGTTATGGACAAAAGAAGGGAAAATATATATATCAGTAATTGGAAACAAAGTACTTAACATTTTTAATTTATTACCCATATCTGAATTTTGGGATGAGCAGAATTAGAACAGATAAAAAATGTTATAAATAAATGATAAACCCATTGCTGTGAGAAAATAACTGTTGACTGTGCCTACAACCTGTTACGAAACAACATTTCAAATTCTCACACCCACCTCTCCTTCTCCAGCCCACAGGACTTTCAAAGTCACTATCGGAGAGTTCCTCAGGTTCCTCCTGGAGAAAAAGTATGTTATGTGTGATATAGTATAGATCAAGCCAGTGGCAATGCATTTAACACTAAGTTAACCTTAAAAAAGGATATGTTATTTATGTAAAGAAGCAGAATAAGCAACATACATATTTTTACTTCTAATACATTGAATTTTGCCCATAACTGAAACTCTGTACTGTCATATAAACTGTATACCTGTACAGGTTTGCGTATTAATGCCATTATATAGAGACAAGTGGCAATCGAGGCAACTTCTTTTCCACCCCACAGAAAACTGCTCGAGACGTTTGGTTTCATTAGTCTGTTGCATCCCTTGACTGTACTCAAATACTCAAATGGCAATGACTGGCCCATAGACAATGCAAACGTTCTTCTGAAAATGGCAGTCATTTCTTCTTTAAGTTGTGCTTCAGACCAGTCAGATGTAAAGGAGATCTTCCCAATAAGGCCATCTTGTGCCAAATTTGCTCTTGAGTCTCCCCTTGGAATGCGGAATGTTGATGCTGACGAAAAAGGCAAGCACACAACATCTCTTGTATAGTGTTTGCAGGCTTTGTTTTTTCTGACAAAACGTGAGTGTGTAGCAGGTCTTTGAAGAACTGATGGAAAGGGAACCTGAAATCAATGAAAACACAGACACCTGTGCATTACAAGAGAGTAATACGTTTTTAGTTCATTGTGAATGCAAACTGTAGATGCAAACCAACTAACTGATAGTATCATCATCCCATCATGGGGTCTCTATACGATTGATTGATTACCAGGTGGTTCATTAACCTTTTTTTGTCAATAAGCAATTTATTAAATCAAAACACTGGTGTTGTGTATGCCACAATGATTGGAACTAATGCCGAAACATTACACCACACAAATTAAAAAACCAACAAACAGCCAGCTAGGTTACATGAGTATGAAAGTATACCGAGCGGTATGATGTCCCAGTGGAGGTAATGGGTGTGGCTGGCCCCGGTGTGTTATTGTAGGTGGTGGGAGCCTGAAGAGACATTAGCAAAATATTAGCAACATTATATTTCATGTGATTTTAATGTTTATATGCCCAGCAGTCAAAAACCAGGGTTGAGATTGGCAAAGGAAACAAAGAGATATACATGTTATGCTTTTTTACAGTATGCACTCTGACTCTGGTACCTTATTCACATTAAATTAATTGTCTTTATCATTGTGACTGCCTCTGTCCTCCATCAGCATTACTCTCTCTCTAGCCAAGCAGAGAACGGTTTTATCTTATGAGTAAAAGGCCAGCAGGTAAGCCAAGGTGAGATGTCTGACTGAGGACAGAGGCAGATTTCCATTTGACCAACAATTTACAGTGTCATTTGTGGGACTGAGGGGTGACAAGTAGCCTCTGTTAGCTGTAACGCTAAATTATATAATTTATGCTTTGCTGCTCAGAACATCTTCACATAATCTTGAACTCACATTTACTCATGAGTTCATCCCACTGCGTCACTTAACCGGTGTGAGTTTTACGGTTTATAGAAACAAATGTGCTACACATAAAGTGCATGGTGCTAGTAGCAAATCTCTACTGGCTACCATTAGCTAGTTTAGTTAAGTTAGCCTTGACAAGAATCCAATGCTAAATTTTGTATAGCCGCCAGGACGGCTCTGCCGATGTTCTCGGCTAACGTCGATTCTTTGGACATTTTCGCAGAGCGACCATGACCGACAGTACAGTACCTGGTCAGGGGCGGGCGGGGATAGGCTCTTGCTGGCCTTTATGCAAGCGAACATGACAGATCAGTCAAAGTGAGCAAACAATAATGCAAAGTACTGTAACAGTGCAAAAATATTGATCAGCGATGTGCAAACGTTCATCCAGTTTAGCTTTAGCAATTTCTTAGCATTTTCTGCAGGAAATTCATTTTCTAGTTCCCTCTTCCATACATTTTTTGGCTCTCCATAACTTCGGCATACTTTCAGCTATTAAAACCATTCAACTTTTAAAATGTTCAACTCTTTCAGCAGATGATGAGACTTCTTCAATTTTTTTCTACTATTTCTACTTTTTTAAATATTAAGCTTTTAAACATTTCATTTTAACATTAAAGTCAATGAGAGCAAGCTTCAAATCCTTCAAATCCTCTTCTGCTTCAAAATGTATCTCCTCCTACATTCTTTCACCTACAGACGTGATTCAAACTTTAAACTGTTCACAAAATATTCAGGTATTCGGGGTGTGCTCAATGTTTTGATATATTTTACAGTTTTTGTGAAAAAGCTGTTAAAGTTTAGTGTTCGTTTCAGGAAATTTTATTTATTAAACAGAGTGTGTATTGCGTGAGCTAGAGTGGATGATGTCATCGCCAGAGCACAGAGCCTTAAACAAATTATCTTTGTCCCTTCTCTATAAATTGCTCTCACACTCACAATTTTTACTTGTCATGCACAAATTATACATTAAAACGTATGTATTTTTGTCTAGTTTCAGACAATGTGCTCAGTTATGCGATATGACATACTTTTGGCTCGGTGAGCTTCCAAATGACAAGAGTTCCACATCTTCCTCGATTTGCTGCCCTGTTTAACATTCTCCACATTTCTGAGCGAAACGCAGAGCGAACCACTTTCTTAAATCGCTTATATGCCCACATTTTTAAGTTTATCAACATACATTTTATATGGATACGTTCAAAAAGGCCTTGTGGTGGTCACGATTACATCATTTGACTGATACCCCTTATCGTTTTAGCAGTCTGAGCCTTTATTTGAGAGCTTGCTTTGTGTCCCTGAATAGCTGCAGTGTGGCACAACAGGTGACAGTTTCAGCAGGTGACACAGTCATTAGCTGATTAAACATCAAAGAGATCTCATCACAGAGATCAAAGGGTGTTTTCACTGGTCATACGTTACCATGACAACACTTTCACAGACAGTTGAATTGAATACTACAGGCAGTAATATGAACATTAGTCTATATCTTTTGCATTCCACTTCTGTCTGTCTGTCTCTGTCTGTTTCTGTTTCTCCCTGTCTATGTCTCTCTCTGTCTGTCTCTGTCTCTCTGTCTGTCTGTCTGTTTGTTTCTCTCTGTCTCTGTCTCTCTGTCTGTCTGTTTGTTTCGCTCTGTCTCTGTCTGTCTGTCTGTCTCTGTCTGTTTCTCCCTGTCTCTGTCTCTCTCTGTCTGTCTCTGTCTCTCTGTTTGTTTCTCTCTGTCTCGGTCTTTCTGTCTGTCTGTCTGTTTCTGTTTCTCCTTGTCTCTGTCTGTCAGTCTCTCCGTTTCTGTTTCTTCCTGTCTGTCTGTCTGTCTCTGTTTGTTTCTGTCTCTGTCTGTCTGTGTTTGTCTGCCTGTCTCTGTCTGTTTGTCTGTCTGTCTGTCTGTTTCTGTTTCTCCCTGTCTCTATCTGTCTGTTTCTCTCTGTCATGGTCTGTCTGTCTGTCTGTCTGTCTGTCTGTCTGTTTCTGTTTCTCCCTATCTCTGTCTCTCTACCTCCTTTTCTGTCTCTGTCACTGTCTGTCTGTCTCTGTCTGTCTGTCTGTCTGTTTCTGTTTCTCCCTGTCTCTGTCTCTCTACCTCCTTCTCTGTCTCTGTCTCCCTCCCTCTTGTTTGTCTATCCCTCCCTCCTTCTGTCTCTCTCTCTCTCTCTCTCCCTCCCTCCCTCCCTCCCTCCCTCCTTCTGTCTCTCTCTCTCTCTCTCCCTCCCTCTTCTCTCTCTCTCTCTCTCTCTCTCTCTCTCTCTCTCTCTCTCCCTCCCTCCCTCCCTCTAGTGTCATTTGTGATTTGTGATTTCATCCATTTTCCAGTATTCCGTATTTTCATCTCTGTTTCTCACAGCATTTGTACGTCTTCCAGACTTAATCATAATTTCAGTTAGAAAATAAATTATTTTATATATTAGTGGTGTTATTCAACTTTTTAATGAAATTCATGTTAGTTGAAACAATTCATACTTTTTCAACTATTTTCACTACTTCAACTTCTTTTTACTGATTTAAGCTATTCATCCAGTTTAGCTTTAGCAATACAGCTATTCAGCATTCCCACGCATTTTCTGCAGGAAATGCATTTTCTAGTTAGCTTTAATATCTTTTCATGTACTTTATTGTAGGCCTACTATTTTGATACTTCATCTTGTCATTTCATTTTTATTTGGGCTACTGTTCATCATTCACCAACTTGTCATCATTAACGTTATCTATTATATTTATGTATAGTTACATTGAAAATATTCTGGTTAGGAGGTGGAGATTTTATTTTAGAAAGAACTCGTATCTGAATTGTTCAACATTAGCAAAGATCCTTTAGTTACATTTTTATCCGTTTTCTTTTAAATAAAGATGTAACAAAAAAATATCACTAGTGCACTCCAGTCCAGATGGTGGCGGTAATGCTCTAAAAAGCTGGTTGCCAACCGCCATTCAAAAACACAAGAAGAAGAAGAAATATCACTAGCGCGGGAGATGTCTTTCTGTTTTGTGTTGAAGTCACGTGGTGTGTTGTTTTTGGCCACGGCTGATTTTTACGTTCATACACATCCGCATACAGTCCAGAGAGAAGCAGAGAAACCTCGAGTATTTGGAAGACTATGGAAGAAATTCAGCCGCCGATGCTTGGTCATTTAAACGGGTAACTAGTTGTAACTTGTTTGTCTAGGTTCGACATGAGGCGCAAACACCCACCGAGAAAAAGTAGAGGTACCGGTAGCATTAAAGGCTATGAGACAGAATACTGGTAGGCCCAGGCTGCTGGAATATTATATCTGTCCACATGCTGCTGTTTTTTCCCACAGTGCTAAGTTGTTTGGTTTGTTTTCCGTTCAGTCAGTTATTTACGTTTCTCATATTTAAAACACCAGCCTGAGAGAATATTTACCATTAATCAGTCTGTCATCCTGTTTGTTACATTTAACGTCAACGTTACCAGGAATATATTGTTGTTCCCTCAACACCAGCAGTTTAGCGTGGTAGCAATACCGCTGTGTAAACGTAATCTATTACAATTACAAGTCCTACATTTAAAATCTTTCTTAAGTAAAACTACGGAAGAGACGTTACTATGACTAAGCTACTTAAGTATTAGAAGTAAAAGTACTCATTGTGCAGGAAAATGCTCCCCTTTGGTGTTTTGCTTTATACTGTATTATTCAATGATTAATCGTATGCATTAATAGGTGATCTGTATTTTAATGAATCAAATAGCTACATATAGGCGTACTATTTGGTAGTTTAATCTATCATTTTTCAAAAAAAAATTTTTTTTATGATTAACAGTTTATTGGTTTTTCAGAAAAATCCATCAGAAAAAAGAAACTGGTAGTTTAATCTATCATAAAACATACTTATTTGATGATCAAAGGTTTAGTTTGTTAGCTTACATTTAATAATATATATTAAATGCAATATTTCCCTCTGAAATATTGTGGAGTTGAGGTATAAAGTGGCATGAAAAAAGTGAACATGTTTTATGTATATGTTACACTTTCAGATCAAGCCAAAAGTCAAAGAGCCACTGGGCATGTTGCCAAAGGCTTAAAGGTTTTGTGATCTAATGGCGTTTTTCCATTACATGGTAGCTGCTCGACTCGCCTCGACTCTACTCGCCTCACTCTGCGTCCGTTTTCCATTGCAGATTTTAGTACCGCCTCAGGGTGGCTGGTCGTTATATGCCGGCTCGACGCAAACACCAGCGCACAAGTATAAACATCAGGCCACTTGAGCTTGTTTTACAGTTCTGTGGAGGCTCCACGCAGAGCTTTCGCCGTATACTATGTAAGTGGCCTGATGTTTATACTTGTGTGTGTGTGTGTGTGTGTGTGTGTGTGTGTGTGTGTGTGTGTGGCGAAAGCTCTGCCTGGAGCCTCCGCAGAACTGTAAAACAAGCGGCGCCGCAGTAAACTGCCGTGAACTAACGCGACACAGAACGTGGAAGGTGTGTTGTTGTCGTTGCCACAGCCAGAAGACACATTTAGTTTCAAATGAAGCTGGAGGCAGCAAAAAAAACAAACACAGCTGGCTAAACTATTTAAAAATAGCGGGTTTGTTCAGGACACCCCCGTCTGTCGCTTTCACGTCACCTTTTCGGCTCGCCTCAGCTCGCTTGGAACCTCGACTGAGGTGGTACTAAAAAAAGTACCTGTTAGCAGGTACCAGGTACTTTTTTTTCGTAATGGAAAACCAAAAAAGGCGAGTCGAGCAGGTACCATGTAATGGAAAAGCGCCATAAGAGGAAAAACTTTTCATCTTCTCTCTGTCTTTTCGTGTGGTGTTTCTCTTTAGCAGCACAACTACTAAACGGGAAGACTACCTGGAGTGGCCAGAGTACTTTATGGCTGTTGCCTTTCTGTCAGCCCAAAGGAGCAAAGACCCAAGCTCACAGGTAGGTGTGTGTGTGTGTGTGTGTGTGTGTGTGTGTGTGTGTGTGTGTGTGTGTGTGTGTGTGTGTGTGTGTGTGAGAAAGAGAGAGATCAACAGTACAGGAATAAATATAGTCTTCCACATTAACTATATTCTGCACATTATGTAGGCATATCCAAAGTGATGTAATGTACAGATCCCAGGTGTAATTCACATTTATAAGACTGTAATATTCTAGTTTTACCTTTTTGGTAAAAACAAAAAAAGAACAGTGTCTGTACAGATTGCAATGAGAAATGTCAATAAGGAGATCCAGACAGGTAGAACTATAGATAATGGGGGTAGGCACTGTAGTGGTGAGCACTGTCCCCTCACATCAAAGGTTGTTGGTTTACATCCGCAGGGTGGCTGGGTTCTTTCTGTGTAGAGTGTAGATGTTGTGCTGGGGTTTGCCTAGTCTCGCATTGCCAGTCCTTCCTCCTCAGCGCTGCGGAGGAGGGTCTGGCTAGTCCACACAGCATTCCGGGATGGGAGAGAAACGTGCTCTGGTTTATTAGCATTTCTATAAACCAATCACAATCGTCTTGGGCGAACAACAGTGCCGCTGCAAAAAAGCCTCGGGAAAGAACTTGTTTTGGTGGAACATGTACGTTCAAAAGTAGTTTTAGCCGTGCAACAGAAAACTCAGATTGGACAGATAGTCTAGCTAGCTGTCTGGATTTACCCTGCAGAGATCTGAGGAGCAGTTAACCATAGTCCTCAGAAATCCACCAGAGGTTAGAACCCCAACACAAAGAAAGGGGAAGGTAACAGACAACCGGCCAAAATGAGGGACATCCGCCAGAATTTCTGGCAGCACCTGTACAATCCCGGAAATTAAACGTTGTCAGTATAGACTAGGGTTCACCTTTATAGTATTCTAATCTGGATTCACATTCAAATTCCACCTTCCATAATGGCATACCTGGAAGGTTTTTATTACATCCAATAGCTTAGTTGTGCAGCATAGGGGAAAAGCCCAGCGAGGCCCATAAGCCCATTATTGCAAGTAAACAAAATGGGAAGATGCTGTCAAAGCAAACTGTAGAGTAACATTTGCATAACTAAACTGTGGAACCTCTGTCCCTCTCTGCAGGTGGGGGCGTGTATAGTGAACCAGGAGAATAAGATCGTTGGCATTGGTTACAACGGTATGCCAAATGGCTGTGATGACGACCTGCTACCGTGGTCCCGGTCTGCTGACGACCGGCTTGACACTAAATACCCTTATGGTGAGAAAGCATACACACATGCACTTCTTGCTTTTTCCTTGCTTTAATTTTTAGATGATCATTTTGTGTTTGTTTTGTTTTCTGGTATCAAACAGTTTGGTTGAAGAAAATGTGCACATACAACAAAGTGCTTCTGGTTTCATCCACCCCAGTCGGGAACTCACATAGTATTCATCTCAAATTGTGTGGGAGGATTTCTGGAATTAACATAATCCAATTGTTAAGGCATTTGTGTACAACAAAGCCTGTTAATCATTAGCTGTCCATACTGTACTATGCTGCGGAGTTCTCTTCATGTCTCAAGTGCTAAACTTTGGCCTGTAGAGGGTGCTAGAGGATAAATAATGAAGCAATCGCACTCTTTCTCCATTGATCAGATGCTCTTGCATTCTACTTAATCTTTCTCTCTGGTTCTCTTTTTTTCTTTCTCTCTTCCCATCTCTCTTGGTGCTCAATTTAGGGTGTCATGGTGGGCAGGGAATAAGGAATTTACTTTTTTCTACACTCATAATGAGGACCCTTTTCCTTATTTAGAAGGTTCAACTTTTATTGTCTTTCAATGAACTGACAGTTCCACAGCCTGATGGTGCTAGAGGAAAGGTTAACATGATATGTTAGGATTTATCCAGAGGATTCATCCAAAATCCATGAAAATGTGTCCTGTTGGCTTTTAAAACTAAAAGCAAGTATAGGAGGGATGGACTGGCAGATTAAATTGACCAAGTAGTAGTCAGACTTCTACCTCCACCCCACTGTGGCGGCAGGTAAAATTCAAAAACCGCAACATCTTTTGCCAGATGTGGTGTCACGGTTACTCTGGATAATCCACAGACCTCACTGTGGACAGTTTTCATAGGGACTATTTTCAACCAAATGTAAAATATAGTGATTCATAACTGGTTCTATTCTGGTGCTTTTAGAAGGGAAGGACGTGTGGTTTTTGGGTCTTTCTCCAGTTTCACAGACACGCACCATCCTAGGAGCATGGTCGTTGTATATTATGCCTGTCTTGCCCTGGCTCGTTTGCGCTACAACCTAATTAAACTTAAAACAAGGACACTTGACAGTGTCTTGTATTGACTGGGGACCATCTCAATTGCTCTGTCCCACAGTGTGCCATGCAGAGATGAATGCCATTATGAACAAGAACAGTGCTGATGTGAAAGGCTGCACCATGTATGTAGCTTTGTTTCCCTGCAACGACTGTGCCAAGCTCATCATCCAGTCCGGTGGGTGTTTGACACACACACACACACACACACACACACACACACACACTCTCTCACACTCACGGTACCCAACCATACTGCTAATTTTGTAACGTTCCGTGTCTAAAAAGAGGAACTTTTCTTGTCATTTGTGAGGGCATGTGGACATTCAGGCTGTCACTTATTTTCCAAAATCATGAGTTTGGATAATTGTAAAGAGAGAGAGAGAGAGAGAGAGATATTTACGAACACACTTATTTTTAGAGTCTATGGAACGCACTAATTTCTGGCAAAAGAATGTCATGATTCATGAGAGACAGACTTATAGCGGGTTTTGTATAATTTTACTTTTAGTTTGGATGACTCGCGCAGCCAGCCTCCGCAGTCCCCGTGCTCAGCACTCATGCAGCAGAGAGGAGCACTGGGAGCAAGATGCCTGAATATGAATTACCCCATGGTGATGTTTCACTGTGGCCATCATCAAATGCCAAGTCGGTAGACATTGCCCATACCTATTCTGAGGCCTTTGGCGACTTTGAATCATACGGAAACAGTGTGAATTTATACACAGGGTTTTTTCCTGCATAGAGAAATAGGAGTCGGCTGCATCCATCAATTTGGTGCTGCCTCCAGCTCTCAACAAAACTCTGACTGGTATGTTCATGGAAAACATTATTTTCTAACCAGCATTGCAATTTGATTTTTAGGATGTATTTCGTGGCAGTAGCTCAGGGAGTTAGGTTGGGAACTGGAGGGTTGCTGGTTCAAGTCCCCATACGGACCAAAGTGTGGTGGTGGACTGGTTGCTGGAGAGGTGCCAGTTCTCACCTCCTGGGCACTGCCATGGTGCTCTTGAGCAAGGCACCGAACCCCCAACTGCTCGGGGCGCCTTTCCATGGGCAGCTCCCTCACTCTGACATCTCTCCATTAATGCATGTATAGGTACTGAGCATGTGTGTGTAATTCAGGCCTGTGTGTAATGGGTATAATAACAGAGTGAAAAACATTGTAATTGTGAGATAGAGAGAGAGAGAGATATATATATATATATATATATACATATATACACCGTTCCCCACGATACTAAGCTACTATTTACATATTCATATATCATCATGTTTTAATGTCATGTGGAAGGCACAGTGAATCCAGATGCAGTTTTTTTTACGAATAGACTGATTTATTTTTGCTAATAATATGTTGGAATCATGTTAATGTGCTCTATATCTTCAGACATACTGTATTTTAATTTTGGGAGGAAAAAAACGTATGCTTGATTTTCCTATCCTTGGAGCCTTTTTGGAGCAAAAAGTGTAAAGATTGGCCCGAGAGTAGTCAAGGGTATTATTAGGACTCATACTCTGGTGAGCTACGGTACTAGGTAGTCGAAAACAGCACTGAAATCAACTCTTCCTTTTTCATTTTGTTCTCTCTCTTACTGCTTTCAACTGTCATGCACATCTCTGCTAAGACTAATAATGGTCTTTATTTTGCACTCCTGCCTTCTACGTCTCTTCATAATGGCTCCCTCCCTCCCTCTGTCCAGGTATTAAGGAAGTGGTCTATCTTTCTGATAAGTACCATGACACGCCGGAAATGGTTGCTTCCAGAAGGCTGCTCAGTATGGCAGGCATACAAAACAGGTGAGTTAAATGTTTGCTCTGGCACACAAGAACAAATGCAAGTGTTTTTAGGGGTCCACAGCCCGAGTCTGCAAGAACCGGCGCTAGTAAGAGCTACGCCGTTCGCACAGCAGGGCTGTGGAACCCTATTGTTTTTGTAAGGATTATTCATTATTCTTCTCCGCCTAAAACTCAGACTACAGCCTAAACCGTGCATGGTGGGGGGTTGCCATTTTCAGGACTGGTCCAAAACTCCGCAAGGACCTCAGGCAACAACTGACCCACTTCCACCACTAGGTGGCGCTATAGCAGAAAAACCGCGTTTGGCCCTATAACTCCCACACCGTACACCGGACATTTAAAAACCATGTATCCACGCGTTTCCTGGATCCAACTGAATCACGTGATATAGGCCACGCCCATTTCCGCGTAGACTGAGTGGAAAACAGCGATTAATCACAAACCTACTTTTTCGATCTCCTCCTAGACCGTGCGACCGATCTGCACGAAACTTGGAACTTAGCATCTCCAGACCGACCTGACAAAAAGTTAATAAAAAGAATTTTTATAGGATAAAAATTGCGCATATTACGCATGAACAAATGTGTGTAGCTAACTGTGAAAACGCCAACTTTGCCAACTCGGCCAAAATAAATGCTATCAACACCAAACACCATCAACACCAAAAATTCTTGTTTGACATGACCCTCTGGAGGTCCCACACGCGTTTTACAAAAATTGGTCACTAGGGGGCGCTACAAGTACAAAAAGTTTATATCTCATGAACGGCTTACCCGATTTTTACAAAAATTCCACTAGGTGGCGCTATAATGGTTTTTTGCCTTAACTCCCACATTACACATCGCATGTTAGAAAACCATACATCCACGTGTTCCTTGAATCAAGCTGAATCACATGATATAGGCCTGCTCTGTACCAAATTTAGCAAAGATCGGCCTTTAGGGGGCGCTATAAGCAACGTTTATTTGTTTTGGCCAATAAGTCAATGCATTTAAATGGGAAATTTGCAATTGCAATATCTCTGCCACAATAACTGCAATCGACACAAAACTGGTGCTCGTTCGGCATGCCGCTCTGAGGCTCTGTACCAAATTTGGCGAAGATCGGCCATTAGGGGGCGCTATAATCAATGTAGACGAGTTTTGGCCCTTTTACTCAATCTATGTTAATGGCATATTTGCAATGGAAATGTACCACAGACCTTGCAGCTCACACTTCTCAATATTTACTGATGTTTCCCTCCTACCGTTACGTTTTGGTTTTTGCTTTTGTGTGCTCCCCTGGTTTTTTACAATAAACAAACTTCTTAACCCACTTGACAAAGTTTCTACAACCTTCACAGTGGACAAATGCAACTCTTTTCTCTCACTTTATCAATCCAAAATCAACACCACTCATAGGCGCCGATGAAAATACTGAGCACCCACGTGTGCCAGACTGCCAGTAGGCTACATTCATTTACAATTAAACATTGATGGTTGGTGCTAAGTGGAGAGTCTGTCATAGTGTGATTGGTTATGTCGGTGGCATTGATTCTTAATTTCCCACGAAGCTGATCGCGGTAACGTGTCAGTTGAACTTTTCATCTCCAATCCTATCCGTATATCGTTGTTAAAGGTAGTCTGTATATGCATGGAGGTGAACTGTTGCTACGTTTGCAATGGCAACGTACCACAGACATTAGGGGGCGCTATAATCAACGGAAGACGAGTTTTGGCTGAAATGCAAAGAATTTTTGACTACTTTTTTTCTTTCTTTTTTTTTTTTTAAAGGGTGTGCGCCTGTGAGCACCCCCAGAGGAAAACATAAATTGGCGCCTATGACACAACAACTTGACCACCTCCCCTGCTCCTTCAACCACCACACCTGCCTCCCCCCTCTCGGTCACTCGGAAAGAAACATTTCACCCTGTTACCTTTTTGTGTAGTCTATATCCGCGACGTTCCACTTCCGGGATTGGTCCATTGCCTCCGGAAATTCCGCCGGATGTCCTTCATTCCGCCGGATGTTACCTTCTGCTTCCTTTTGTGTTGGAATTTTAAACTCTGGTGGATTTTGTGAGGACTATGGTTAACTGCTCCTCTGAGTTGATTTACCCTGAGATGAGAAACTCTGAGTTTTTGGTTCCAGAACAGCTGATTTGAGTTGGTTCAATCAACTCGGAGTAGGTTCACTCAGAGCTAAGCGCATGCACCACCACAATAAAAAGGCAGCATGAATGGAGCATGATACTACGATTCACCATGGTAACAACCACAAACAAACTGGTTGGCGGAAATACTCATGCGCAAATACAGCTAGTTTGAACATGTTGCTGTAAAAGAGAGATAATTGGTGTGGGAGAAAATTGCTGCTTGAGTGTATTAATTTAATATTTAATCACAGGTTACCTATAATATTACTGGTGAAAACTGGAATGGTATTACACCTATTTCATTTAGGTGCAATCCTGCGGGTGAAAAAGTAAGATAGCTACTAATCCCATTCTGAGCCTGCAGCACCATGATCATTAACATATCATTATATAATGTATAATCATTTAATTCTTTTTAATGGCTCTCACTGGTTTGTGTCTAGGGAACACTACAAAAACATTTAAAAAAACGTTACAGAGCGAGGCACACTTTTCTGACGGCTCTGCATACAGTGGCTTTACCAATATGCTCTGCATCACCAATGTTGTAAAGAAAACTACCGTTAGCAAAAAAATAATAATGGCACACAAAGAATCTGCTGGGATGTAAAAGCATGTCCACGATGGTGGATGTTAGTGATATGAGGACTAACATCCACCATCCACCACTAACATCCCCCCCATCTTTCATCCCAACCAATTAGCATCACATTGCAAATTGTCAAACATCTCTGCTGTGCTGGAATGAGACCAACGACTTACATTTAAGACTTAATACAGGGCTCCAGAGTGCGACCATCTGTAGAGTGCAACTAAACCTCTTCATTGGTCTCGCTGGTCTCTGTGTGTATGTGTGTAGCGTTGGGTTTAGAGAGGAGACAGAAGCGCTGCCCGACAGAGCTCTACATGAGACCAGAATTGCTTGTTGACCAGCGCCGAGAATTGTGCTACGGGTGGATAATTGCGGCGCTTCGTATCACTTCATGCTCCTGTTTGAACCATTCCCCGGCTCGATCTGCTCCTTTCAGATCGAGCCAACACTGAGTAGGACTGTGGGACGGGCTGTCGTTCTCTCTCTCTCTCCCTCTGTCTTTTTAGCCTATGTTCTGTATAGCCTAACCATCATAAAAGATTTTTAAGTAGCCAAATGTTAAAATATAAATACTAACTGGATATAGTTGACGACATATTTTGGTTCATTAGCCATATTAGAAATATTTCTTATTAAATATTTATTTATTTCTTACTTGTAAAGTCTGCTATAGGCCTATATTTTTGACATGGATAAAGCTAATTATCTTAATTTTTTAGTCCACTTCTTAATTCCCTGATTATTAATCATGAAAAGTGTAACATTGGGATATTCCTGTGACAATAATCATGATATCAAAATCTCATATTGGTGACATGCCTAGTGTGTGTCCTGGAAGTCCCAGGACCTTGTTGTGAACCGAGTGTTGCCTTTTGGTGTATGTGTGGGTGTGGATGGGGCTTGGGTTTGTGTCTGGGACATGGTGGTGGATGTGTGTTTCAGGAGTTGTTGAAAAGTGTAAATATGACCACTAATAATTTGCCCTGTACTACAAAGCATAATTTGTTGTTTGATTGAAGAACTAAAGCCTTGTACTTGTTGTACTTATAAGATATGAAAGATATTTCATCACCTCCTGCCCTTAAACTGTTCTTACGTTTTATCTTCAAATGCAGGAACCCTGGAGACCGCTGTAAGACCTGACATATACAGTATTTAGACTGATTTAAACTAACTTTTAATATGTTTTCAGCTAAGCCACCTACCTGTCTCTTAGACCCCACCCCAAGTAGACTACTTAAAGAAGCTTTACACTTCTTTACTAGATATGATCACTAAGTCTTAACCGGTAATGTACCACAGTCATTTAAAGTAGCTGTAATAAAACCTATTCTTAAAAAGCCCACACTTGATCCAGGGTTCTTAGCCAACTATAGGCCTATATTTAATCTCCCCTTTCTGTCCAAGATCCTTGAGAAGGTAGTCGCTAATCAATTGTGTGACTTTCTACATGGCAATAGTTTATTTGAGGAATAATATAAAGTGCATCGTAGCACTTATTGCTTCAGACAAAGGACTTGTCTATGTACTCCTCTTATTAGAACCTGCAGAAGTGCTGCATTCGATACTGTTGACCATCACCTCCTATTACAGAGACTGGAACATTCAATAGGCAGCAAAGGAACCACACTAAGCTTGTTTTAGTCCTATTTATTAGATCGATCTCAGTTTGTTTATGTTAACGATGAATCTTCCATGCACGGTCAAGTTAGTCATGGTGTTCCACAAGGCTCTGTGCTTGGACCAATACTATTCACCTTATATGCTTCATCTAGGCAATATTATTAGGAAACCCTCCATAAACCTTTACTGTTATGCAGATGATACCCAATTATATCAATCAAGCCAGAAGAAACCCATCTGTAAACTTCAAGCATGCATTAAGGACCTGGATGACTTACAATTTCCTCGTGTTAAACTCAGACAAAACTGAAGTTACTGTAATTGGCCCCAAACACCTCTGAAGCTCATTATCTACAGATTTAGCTACTCTTGAGGGCGTGGCCCTGGCTCCCAGCACCACCGGAAGAATCTCCAAATGTTCTTTAATCAGGATATATCCTTTAACGCCCACATATAACAAACTTCAAGAACAGAATTTTCTTCACCTGCGTAACAATGCCAAAATTGGGCACATTATCATGTCTAAGAACGATGAAGAAAAACTAGTCAATAACAAAATGACAAACATGCGTTTGTTATTTCGATGCTTGTAATTCCTTTAGTATCCGGTTGCTCAAATAAAGTTGTGTTCAGAATAATAGCAGTATGTTTAAAAAAGTGAATAATGCTCAAAATCCTCTGAATAGCTTTTAATTCCATAATATCAATGCATTGGGAACACTGCACATTCAATTCCAAATCAAAACATGACAATTGATCATCATCATCATCTGATTAAGTTTGTGTTATACCTTTACAGAAAGTGAAGAAAAAGGAATATTAGGCTGTTCAAAAAAATAGCAGTATTTACATTTTTCTTTACAAACTCAAACATTTACTGTATAAATTGAAAAATGTCTCAAGGTTTTGCTTTACTTTGAATCACTGCACTAATATTTAGTTGCATAACCATTATTTCTGAGAACTGCTTCACATGTGTTGCATGGAGTCGACCAACTTCTGGCACCTGTGAACAGGTATTCCAGCCCAGGACGATTGAACTACATTCCACAATTCCTCTGCATTACTGGGTTTTGCCTCAGAACAGCATTTTTGATGAAGTGTTCTATGGGATTGAGGTCTGGGGATTGGGCTGGCCACTC
This sequence comes from Sander vitreus, assembly GCF_031162955.1. Lineage (NCBI taxonomy): Eukaryota > Metazoa > Chordata > Actinopteri > Perciformes > Percidae > Sander > Sander vitreus. Next base: position 35,855,226 of record NC_135856.1, read on the forward strand.
CATAACATCAATCGTTGCTCGTGTTTTGGGTCATTGTCTTGTTGAAAGACCCATTTCAAAGGCATTTCCTCTTTAGCATAAGGCAACATGACCTCTTCAAGTATTTTAATGTATTGAAACTGATCCATGATCCCTGGTATGCGATAAATAGGCCCAACACCACAGTATGAGAAACACCCCCATAACATGATTTTTGCACCACCATGCTTTACTGTCTTCACAGTGTACTGTGGCTTGAATTCAGTGCATGGGGGTCATCGGACAAACTGCGGCCCCTAGACCCAAAAAGAACAATTTTGCTCTCATCAGTCCACAGAATGTTGCGCCATTTCTCCTTTGGCCAGTCAATGTGTCCTTTGGCAAATTTCAACCTATTCAGTACATGTCGTTTTTTTCAGTAATGGGACTTTTCGGGGGCTTCTAGCTGATAGCTTAGCTCCACATAGCCTTCTTCTGATAGTAACAGTACTCACAGGTAACTTTAAGTCTTCTTTGATTTTCCTGGAGCTGATTATTGGTTGAGCCTTTGCCATTTTGGCTATTCTTCGATTCATTTGAATGGTAGTTGACCGTTTTTTCCCACGTCGGTCAGGCTTTGGATGCCATTTTAAGGCATTTGAAATCATTTTGGCTGAGCAGCCTATCATTTTCTGCATTTCTTTGTTTTCCTTTCAATCAACTTTTTAATCAAAGTCCGCTGTTCCTCAGAGCAATGTCTGGAACGACCCATTTTGCTGAGTATTTGTGTGAAATGCACTATAACCAGCATGCACATTTGCTTCCTTCCTTCCTTAAATATGGGCCATAATTGACACCTGTTTCTTCACAGAATCAATCCCCTCACTGCTGTTATTTTGAACATGCCCCTTTCAATTACAGATTCAGAATGAGCAGCATGCATGTCATGACTGTTGGGTCTGTTGGTTTTCTATGGCTCTACAACACTTTCTAGTAAATTATTTGCCATGTAGAAATATCACTTCTACCAAAAAAAATTCATTTATGAGGTTAGTGATGTTGGACTGCTATTATTTTGAACACAACTGTAAGTCCCTTAAGACTCTCCAATTGATCCAGAATGCTACAGCACGTGTTTTATATATAAATAAATATTAATATAATAATATAAAGATTTGTCCTATATTAGCTTCTATGCACTGTAAAATCCAGAATTAGATTTAAAATCCGTCAACTGACCTACAAAGCTCTTAATGGCCAGACACCATCATATCTTAAAGAGCTCATAGTACCCTATTGCCAATGTAGAACACTGCGCTCCCAGAATGCAGTTAGTTGTGGTACCTAGAGTCTCCCCAACCGGTTGCGGCAGATGGCCGCCCGCCTAGATGTGGCAGTGATATATATATATATATATATATATATATATATATATATATATATATATATATATATATATATATATAAAAATAAAAAAAAACACTCCAGCACTCACAGTTTTATTATGTATTGTAGTTTTTGTAACTGTTTTTGCCCACGTGTCTGTAATCTGTAAGTGCCGGAGTTTTGTTTATTTCATAATATCCCAGCTGTGCATCAGATAAACTGTTTGATTTGGAGCGGTGTGTGCTGCTACTTTCCATTATACAGTGATCAATGAGTCTATTAATTTACACATTCACACAGCTTCCTGCCTTTGGCAGCTGCTTTCAAGCTTGGATTATGTGTTTATCGTCTTTGTATTTGTCAAGTATTTTAGTTTGCTCTTCGCTCTGCTGCTAGTAGACCTTTGGACGATTTGGTCATATGCTGCGAACCCCAGCCCTTTTTATGTGAATGTGCTCATTGCTAGATTGGGAAACCTTGGGTTGACTTGTCGAGTTGATAGCCACCGTCGTGTGACCGGTTAGTAGGGCCGGTTAGTTAGGCTTACTGTACGTACACACCGCCGCCGACTTGAGCTTCTAAAGTTACCGGAAGTCATTCATTTTCAATGGAAGCTGGCTTCTCTCAGCCGCAAGGAGTGACAAATCTGTCAATCAGAAAGTTGAAAGTAGGTCAACTTTATGCTAACGAGCTAGGACGCGGTTCAACGGAAAGCAGTGGCAAACGCCAGCAACCAATCGGAATATAGACGTCCTTCGCGCTGGCTGATTCCGGAGAAACGTACGATGTAAACTTTCGTTCCCACTAAAACATTAGTTCCGAGTTTGGAGGAAAATTTCATAATTGCCGTTGCTGGGTTCCCTATCATTCATGATATGACGTTGTTTGCGTATAGGGACCAGGTAACGTTACCTGCCGGTCACATGGTCTCTAAACAGTCAGCTCGCAGTGAAGTCCTTGCACGGATCAACTGCTGTGGTTCAGCGGCTAAAGAGCGAGCTAACTGCTAACAGACACCGCTGCGACCAACAAACGATACAAATTCTGTCATTATATATATATATATATATATATATATATATATATATATATATATATATATATATATATATATATAAATATATATATATATATATATATATATATATATATATATATATATATATAAATATAAATAATTTATAAAAGGTTTCTAGTGTCAATGTATTGGCCGTGCAGTGGCTGCTTGTGCTTTTTCTTCAATCGTGTGTTGAACATGATCGAAGAATGCTGCCATGTCAGAGCGGCTAAAACGTCAAAAAGCTTCCTCGTACTTTTTGACAAGCGTCCTTGACCGGGCGGCCAGAGCTTCCTTGCAGCTCAAGTCGGCGGCGGTGTGTACGTACAGTTAGTGAAGCCAAATAACCCCAAAAGATCCTGGGTATGTTAAACTTGCTTCGCAGTGCAGGGCCCAGGGGCCTCATTTATGAACATGGCATATGCACAAAAGAAGATGTACGCCGCTCTCTACGCAACAATTGGGATTTATAAAAAGCAAACCTAACGGGGAAAATGTGCGGTCCTCCACAGACACTCTGACCCAGGCATACGCACAGAAATAGGTGAAATGAGAAACGGCAACACCGACAGCAGATGGATGAATATGAGACCATTGTGTAAAACAAATCAAAATATTCCCTTTATTAATGATATGAAGAATTCACAAAGCCATTGTTACAAATTAATATCCTACTCAAACACCTGTTTGATCGATCTGCGGTGAAAAACAAAATACTATCGTACATTCAAACAAAGATATATTTGCAAAGAAAACTCAAATGTTCTGTAATTATATTGGCATGTTATGGAATTTATTCTCATGAATAATACGATAAACGGGACAAATAGACAATGATGCTGTTTTCGATGCCTCCGTCTTGCGGAGCACGTCGTTTTAATATAGTCATCATATATAGTATCATAGTGTTTTATACAGTTTATTTTTATGGCTTTAGATCATTTTGTTTTAAATGTTGGTTTTTATTGTAGGTCTAAAGCATGTTTTAACTATAGACCTTTTTCACGGCAGACATTTTGACTTGTCATAGTAGGAAAAGCAGAGCTGAGATTGATAACCTTAATGCTGGCTCAGTTCCATCAAGTGTCCCAGTAAGCTAGTTCAGTGAGTCACCATGCACAATACCAGGGCCTCTCCTAAGTGGAATGCAGCCATCATGAATGGTTTTGAATACACCTGTGCTGTTCGTACTATGACATGTCAACATTTCTGCTGTGAAAAAGGTCTATTGTGAAAGGTGCAATACAACGTTTTACTAATTACACGCTCCTTGCGCAGAACTATTTGTCATTTACAATTAGATTAATCCCGACACCTTGAGCTTTTTAGGTACAATCCAATGAATGTGTAAAGGCACATCATGCGTAATGACGCACAATGGCTGGCTTTGCACTGTTGGAAGATGTGGCAAATGGAGACTGACAGTAAGAAGACTTGGTCTCAGAGCCGGTTCTGACTTCCTAGAGCTGTCCTGTTGGGTGTCTGTGCTGTTTTGGGCCCAGCGTTACAGAGAGGAGCACTCGGAGAAACCCCGCCGTGCCAGGCCCACTTCAAGAGGGGTCAGCTCCGGTGTCCCGTGGCACAAACACTTTCTTTGTGTAGCATTTTTTTGCATCAACTTTAATATCGGAATATTTCTTTTTAATTTTGGCCCACGGTTCGACCTTCTGAGGCTTTGGCATTAACTGCGTCTGCAACGTGTTGTCACTCTACAGTTTTTTTTTTTGGCATTAGTAATGCCCACACTGTGCCCTCCAAACATATTTTCCTCTTTTCCACCTCTCTAACAAGAACTACAACTTCACATTGAGTGAAAGTCCTTTGTTTTGTTTTCCTCTGTGCGCATGATGTCGGTATGGATGAATATTAATTTGGGGCATTTCACTGACTATTTAAGGGCAATTATGGGCGTGACATGAAGTCGCCAAAGCTGCGCCACATTTTAGAGTCGATTGTGATTTATAAAGGGAATCCGGCATAAGGACGTGCGTGCGCACAGTTTTATAAATCCGAATATTTCTGTGCATACTCACATCCTATGTTTCGTCCGTAAGTCACTTCTGACGCAAATTCGCCCCACAGTTTTAGAAATGAGGCCCCAGGTCACAGAGAGAGAAGATTTCATCGTTATGGTTTTTATTAAACTCACTTTAGCAGGCTGTAAAACCAATGCTTTTTTTTTGTCTTTTTCCCTTCTTGGTCTTACTCCCTTTGTCTCTCACACATTTTGTTTACAATTTGCCCAGACCTTGTGAAAATGCATCAGGGTTTTGGCCAGATGAAGGTATGACTTGATAAGATGATGAAGAAGTGACTTTTATCCTCATCCTTGTTTTATGTGGTGTCATCCTCATACCTGTGCGTCCCTGACTTATGCGTATGTTGTTTTTCTCCTCTGTGTGTTTTGGCAGGCAGTACAAGCCCAAGAGGACTGAGATTGTCATTGATTTTAATTCCATTAACCACCCTGGAATGCTGAACAGCGCGACCAAGTGAAAATGCAAACGGCTCACCTTGGGGGGGGGGCTGCAGAATGAGGCACGGAAGTAGAGGGATACTGATAAGATTGAAAGAGACTTTGATGCCTCTTTTCTGTATGTCTTCCTGCCCCCTGCTTTGTCCAAAGAAAAACTCAAGGATACCTCGACTTTGGCGTCTTTTGATATTTTGATTTAACTGGATATTCAAGGTAGTTTAATTTCACGCTTCGCCCTTTGTGGATGGCTGTGGCAGAAGGTCTTTCAATGCTGCTTTCACACTTTTTTTCTCCCTTTTGGGTTTAGGCATACACAAGGACTCTGAGCACAGTCTTGAGTGTTTGATATGAAAATCTTCTGTGTTGTGAATCAGATCTTCTCATGGTTGTCTGCACAGGGGAACACAGAAATGTTTTTTTTTTTTCCTCCTTAAAACAAGGTTTGAGGATTAATCAAAGACACCTTGACATTCAGTTCACTTGATCTTTTAACATTCACATGGAAGCTGTCCAGTAAATCATTCTTTTTGAACCCATTTGCAGAAAGTAGCCACTGTAATAACTTAGCCTATGCTCTATTTTTATTGTATTTTATCTTTTGACACTCTTTGAAAATTTAAATGTTTAAAAGTACAATTTTGCATTCAATAAAACTTTTGGACCGCATGAGCTAGTGTCCACTGTGTGTTCATTATTGTTGAATACAATTCAAATGCATGCAGTGTGTCATTTATGCTAGACAGTGTTATAGGACAAAATGCCCCTTGGTTTGTTAGGTAGCTTTTAGAAACTGCTAAACATTTTATATGTGGAAAGTTAGGCCATGGGCTATAGAATAAGAGCTGTTTTTGATGTGGATATTAACATTGCCTCTATGTTCTGACTGTTAGGCCTCTTCTGAACACAAATAAGACGGTGTATGAAAATTTGTATTATACTGTACGCCGTTTAAAAAGACATTTTGCAAACACAAAATGCAATCCCTCAGTGAGGTCTCTTGTACTTTTCCATCCATGTGTGAATTAATATAGTTACTTTTCAGTGAAAGTAATGGCTACATTTTTAACAAGTTATGTTAGCACAGCCCAACTGCATCTATGCAATTACATTAATTTAGGCTATGTAATTGTATCTTCCTAGATATTATGCACATTGGAACATAATCTGACTGGATTTTGTAATGCATGTGCGGGGGAGGGTAAATCAGGCTTGGTGGGTAGTTACAAATGCAAGCAACGACAACAACAGCTTATGTATTGAGGAAGTGGATCATATGATTGATAGCAGAGTTCTTTTTTCAATTGTTTTTGCTGTGGCGGCCCATTACCAGCGAAACACTGAGCGTGTTTACATGGACATGAATATACAATTTAACTTCATTTATATTTTTGACTGGCGTCATCTCAGGACACGTTACAGCTAGAGTAGGTCTAGACCACACTATAACAGAAACCCAACCATTCCCCGCCTCAAGAGTAAGCATTTGGTGCAAAAGGGGCGAGGAAAAATGGCCTTTTATCAGGCAGAAACCTCGGACAGAACCTGACTCTTGGTGGGCGGCCATCTTCCTCAACCGGTTGGGGGCGAGGAGAGGGAGATTGAAATGCTACAATAAATACAGAAATATGACTCAATAATTATAGCAGTGGTTATAATGGAATAATATGAGGAACATTGGCAATTATAGTAACAGTAAAAAATAATAGGAATATGACTAATAATGATAATAGTAGTAGCAGTGGGCGTCGAGCAGGACCACGGCAGCAGCTGCAACCACGATCCATGTGCCACCACAATCCGAGGAAATCTGAGAGGCGAGAAAGCACAAGGACTCCGGGGAAGAAGCTAAGTTAGTAACATGCATTAATGGGACATGAATGCATACCTGGTTATAAGGCTTATCCTGGTTTTGATCATATTCACGGTATGATGTTTACATGGAACACAGAGAAATTAGGTTATTCATATCCCGTATACATGATAAATACTACTTACTGATTACTGCATGCTATTTGCACAACTAGTTAAAGGGTAAGTACCGTTTTTTTCAACCTGGACCCTATTTGTGTGTGACTGATGGGAAAAACAATCTTTGAAATTGGTCCAGTATTAAGTGAGATCGCTGCAGTCTGCATTGGCGAAACAAGCTACAATGTAGTTGTGTTGATAGGGCAATTGTCCAGCTTGAATATTCTAAGTGCTGACAACATTATGGAAAGGATCCCTTCAGAGATAGACCTCTAAAACCTCTTTGAGACCTTTCTGTTTAAACAGAAACAGCTCTGTAGTCGCTAGCGCTAAACCCACCAGACTCCATTTAAAAAAGCAATACTTTTAGCGTGTATAGAGCCAACATATTTTCACATGTAAATCGGTAAACTATGTGTTTATTTCAACCAAAACTACAGTTGTGATGTTTGGAAAAGTGAAAAGACGACCCAAAACAGCTTTTAATAGTTTTATTTAGTTTCTGTCGACTTTGAATGAAGTGTGTGTTTGTAACTCCATGTAATGTAAGGGCCCCTGTAGGTTTATAAGGACTCAAAAGCTCTGAAATGTAAGAATGTGCTATATCATTAAGAGCTTTGTGTGTGAGTGGACGTTTGTGTCTTTGAGTCTTGCGGCAGCGTTCTGAACTAGCGGAAGTTTTCCTATCAACTTTTTTTGTAGGCCAGTGAATAGGGCATTGCAATAGTCTAGACCTGCTAGTAATGAAAACATGAAATAATGTCTCTGCATCCTGCTTTGTCTAAAACAGCCTTACTTTCCTGGTCGCTGATATGGGCTTCAAAACTTAAATCAAGAGACCAAAATTAGGGGGGGTGAAGGAGGCCACGGGTTCCCAGCCAGTGGAGGGAAATAATGATTCTCTAACTGGATGTGATGGGTTGCAGGAGTACAAAAGGAGAGTCTTCCCCCTCTTTTTACTGCAGTGGGCCACAGAAATGCCAAGTATGGTAGAGTTGAAGGGGTGTTTGCTTGTTTAATAAGTACTTGCTGTAAATGTTTCTTAGAATGTTTTGTAAATTACTGATTAAGTGTGGGGATTAATTTGCAGACCAGGTGTTGTTCTCCTAAAGGTAATTGATTATCAAATACTAATAAGCATCTCTTGGTAGGACCCTAGCTGATAAAGGAAGAGACTGGATTTCGTGGTGGTTGGTTGTTGGACAAGCATGGAAACGTGAAGCAAGTGTGGAGAACTCCAGGGGACCATAGTTAAAGGGGCGTAGTCTGTGTAGGTTTTTTTTTTTAAACAGTTTTGCATATAGAATTTCCATTTTTTTCTATTGGTAAATAATATTTTTCTTCAGTTAATGGAATGTTTTTAGGGCTGGGCTTTGCACTTAAAACTATGGTTGCACAAGATTGATGTTACCATCCTGTGAATAAATACATCTGGACTGCAACCTGGGCCTTCCTCTGCCCTCGGCCAACCTTACAACTACATTTGACATCACTCATTTAATTTTGGTATTATTTAACTTTCAATACATACATTTTACATTATACATTTTATGCATGCAGTTTAGTGTCAGTTTTTAAGCATTCACACGCATTTCCTGCAGGAAATGCATTTTTTTGTTCTTTATGCTATATATTTTAATTAAACAAATGCCAGGTTTATGGTTGCAAGGTATTGTTTGAAATCCTGTTAGCAAGATATTCATAGGAACATAATGGGCGTATGGTCACAGATATTGTATTGTTTTTCCAATTGACTTAATAGATAGACGAAGAACTCTGTCTGTCTGTCGCTCTCTCGCTCTCTTTCTCTCTCACACACACACACACACACTATTCATCTGACTGAGTCACATGCAATGCACACAAACACACAATGTCACACATATAGTATTCCTTTTGCTATTTGACAATTTTTGATGACATGCCTCACACAGGAGTTGAGGCAACAGGCATTTAACAACAGGCATTTAACAAAATAAGACATCCTTGCCTTGGAGCCATCACTTTAAAGCGATGTTAATTAAATATAATGTACAGCATAGCTGCATCAGCTGTCCATTCCTTTTTCATTGTGAGCAGAACAGTTATAATAATAATAATAACTTTATTTATATAGCACCTTTAAAAACAGTGTTTACATGCAGTTTAAAAAAATTATATTATATTCGGGTTAAGGCAATACCCCAATTTCTCAAACGCCAAACACTTGTACAAAGTTCGGTTTCGATACATCAAAGCGTTGGTGAGATATGAGCCTACTTCCTGTGATTATAGCACCCACCTTGTGGTCAAAAGACTCCAAATTGATTGTGCCTCCTCAGGATGCGGTCCCAAGTCCGTGTACCAAGTTTGGTTTCGATACGTGAAAGCATTGCTGAGATGTGAGCTCATTTCCTGTGATTATAGCACCCTCATAGTGGTCAAAAGTCACCAAATGTCTTGAGTCTCCTCCTAATTGGGTCATGTATTGTACCAATCTCAATACTCAAGTATTGAGATTGGTTTTGATACGTGAAAGCCTCCCCAAGATATGAGTTCACTTCCTGTTTAGCGGCCTCGCCGTCGATTTTGATTGGCTGTGAAGGACAAACGCTTTCGATTATCAATACGCAATGGAATACATTTTGTGCGGCTTGGTCTGAAGATCATCTGTGCCAAGTTTCGTGAAAATCAGAGACATTTTGTGACCTGTGAAAACATTTTTGTGTTTTTGATGAAATCCAATATGGCAGATATTGACATCATGGGGTGCGTTGAGTTTGGCGTCATCCAAGGATTCCAATTATATCTCGATGTTCAAAATTGGGCATACGGTTCAAAAGTTAATCGCATGGATGCAACACCAACTTTGACTCATTGGTGGCGCTAGACTACCTGTGGTGCAGACCTAAAACTTGGTGAAATGAATTATGGGACTGTCACTAATCAATATGCCAAATTTTATAACTTTTTACTGTACGGTTCAATAGGCTGCCATAGACTCCCATGGCAGAGGAAAGATACGTAATAATAAGAAAAGGTAGAATCACTAATGGTGCCTCGCAGCTTCGCTGCTTGGCTCCCAAATAGTCTGATGATACAATCATTCTGAGCTTACTAAAAGCAGTGAACTGTCCTTCCTGGAATGGCGTGAGAGCAATCATCTCTAAAACTAAGGAGATGATCTTTGATAAGTAAAAGAAGTGGTACACTATAGTTATAGGAGACGGTGCAGTTGAGTAAGTGTCCTCTTACAAGTACCTCGGCATCCACATAGACAGTCTGCTAAAATGGAATGTGCATTGTCTCCGGATATTGTCACATTTTGACATTGTGAAGTACTTTACATTACATTTTTCACTCAACCAATACAACTTGCAGTCAAGACAGTTAGTAAGGCTAATCACTCACTACTGATCACCGAAATGCAACAAACCGTAAACTCATCTTTATTTCCCCAGTACACCCTACACATTTTGAGGGCCTCCCGGATCCAGGAAAATACCTCGAGGGTGGATCCTATAAATGTCCATGTTGTTATTACGCCACCAATATTTTGTACACGATGAGACTTCACCTTGATACATGCAGCTTGCAGTGCAGCACAAAGGTAGGGTTTGTTGGGATGGACAATATGTGTATGCTTGATGTTGAGCACCAGTCCCAGATGGATATGTAAAGGATAATGAACGACACAGCTTTGATTTATTTCGTTTAATTATGCACACTTTGGCTTTGGCCGTTATCCCTTACATATAGGCCTAGGTGGTAAATCCATGACATTCTACGATTATCAGATTTAGTAAAGATTTTAATGTTTAAAGGGTTTTTCATCTGTAAATGTAGCCGGGCTTGCAGGACGTCTGAACATTTTCACTGCATTCAGTGCAATATTAACATCATACGAAAGGACCAGTTTCAACTACATATCAGCAGTCACCAATCACCAGCCTCTGCACCTGCCACCATCACAGTGTCCGGCCTCTGCACCAGCCACCATCACACAGTGTCCGGCTTCTGCACCAGCCACCATCACACAGTGTCCGGCCTCTGCACCAGCCACCATCACACAGTGTCCGTCCTCTGCCCCAGCCACCATCACAGTGTCCGGCCTCTGCACCAGCCACCATCACACAGTGTCCGGCCTCTGCACCTGCCACCATCACACAGTGTACAGTCTCTGCTGATGCCTCTGTAGTGCCTCCACCACTCATTCGCAAAAATAGAGAATCAGTGGTGTGTCCACACTGTGGTCAAATTTTAAACTTGCAAATACATCTCCAGAGACGCCACACACCAAAAAGAAACGGACATCACCGCCTAACATCACCTGAACTGCCAATGAATCGACTTTGATAACGGTGTATTTGCAGTTGTAAAATCATTTGCCACCCCCAGCACACCATTCCATGTCATTAAGAGGACTTGGGGGCAAATCCAGAAAACCCAGTGTGAGATGGACATCTGCAAGATAAATATGGAGGAGGTTGGGGCTCCACTCTCCTGTCTAGTTAGCATCTCCAGCCCTCCTCCTAAGAAATATCTGTCTGTTTTTGAGCCAACGGTGGCATACTACAGCTGGCTTGGTCGGGTCACGGTCAGCTTTGATACTAAGAAAATAACTTGACATTTGCGAAGCCCCGTCAGTCCTGCATCCATAAGTATGTTGCCAACTGGCATTTATTTCAGACCGATCAGGACTTTTTAGGAAAACTAGATGTCTTGAAGCAGATGAAGGAACCATGCTGTTCAGTGAAGACATAGAAGGTGCAGCGGAGGAGGAGGAAGGAGCGCATTATCCACCTACAGACAAAACACTTGTCTACCACATCTACCACAATAAGAAACTCCCAGCAGTTCTTCCCCGTGACAGTCCACACCAGCTCATTCCCGTCTGCCTTAATCCCACCTGAAACATTTTGCACAGAATGTCCGGACAATGCTGAGTGAACTAGCACTCATCACGTCCAAGGCAAAGATTGTTTCCATGACATATGTCATAAAGGGAAGGTCCTTCTTTTATTGTGCACCTGCTGTTTGAGGGTGTGTGTATTATTATGCTGGTTTTAGAAGAGCCAATAGATATTGTGATAAGGAGATTGAATGACACTCAAATCAAATCATGACAATCACCCCTTGGTATAACATCAGTGCAAACATGTTATTGTGGCTCTTATTCTTCCCCTTAGTTTTACTCTTAAAGCCGCATAGGTTCATGTTTCATCCATCTCTTCAATTAAATTAACCCTGAACAGGAATTTCAGTGTACAGCAAGTGGTGCAGTAGGTATGGCCTGGTGTACAGATACCAGGAGTGGTCTGATGGTATCCACAACTTTGATGATCTCACACTATTGTCTCTTGTCTCACCTTTGTGTCTTCCTGCGAAACACTGGTAGGAAAATCATTTATTCAATAAGTCTTTGATTCACTCACTCACTTCACTGACAGATCAGTTGAATTTCAAACATATAATGTCAATGTTGATTTTGCAGACTCCCCAGGCTGTTGGTACTGTTATCGAGGCGCTTGAAAAAACATCAGGTAAACGTTACCCATCAGCGCAAAGAATTCTACAGGCTTACCTGACCTTTGAAGCTCTTTGTGACCACAGCTACACATTTGCGGCTTCATGCGGCTATCATCCTGTGACTGTGGTTATGGACCTGCACAAGAAAGGAGTATTTAGTATGTCTGGTAAGTGTGTGTGTGTGTGTGTGTGTGTGTGTGTGTGTGTGTGTGTGTGTGTGTGTGTGTGTGTGTGTGTGTGTGTGTGTGTTTGAAGCACCACATATTCAACTTGCACAGTGTATGGTATGACGGTAATTTTCTTGAAAGTGAGCAGTATTGAGAAACCACCAGCAGATAGGATATATTGGTACAATAGCATTAACAGTGACACTATGATATTTAGGAACTGATATTGTTTTTAATACTAAATACTAGAGAAAGAAGACTATATTAATGGTAAAGAATAGAGAGCTTCAGATACCTTACTAGGCGAGCTATTTCTTGTATTTCACTCGTTTACACTAGCTAGACTATTGTTTTCTATAGCCAACTCAAATATTCCTTTATCTTTACCTCAAGTAAATGTAGCTAAGTGAAGCAAGTAAAAGTCACTAACAACAACTTACAATTTCACTCTGTATCACTCACTGAGTGTGCGGTAGCAAGTCCAGACCAAAGATTTGCGACGAGACAAGATAAATCCTGCAGCTATTTGCAACGCAGCGGTCAGCAGCATTCTGAAAGCTGCCAGTTTAAACCAATGAGAAGAGACAAAACGGTGTATCAACTTCACAGCCATTGACTCTTTGTACTTCTGTCTAACTTTTGACTTTCTGGCTTTTTTGTAGCTGGATATATTATTTGTTGTTTCTAATATAGAATTTGGATAACATTAATGATAGTGAGATACTTGCTACAGTTGCATTTTGAGTCATAAATCGGCGAAACATTTTATTTCTCTGATTTACTGCTTTGTTTTAATGCTGCCTGGCGCTCTCTCTCTTCAGTAACTCTCTACCTCGCTCGTCCACATACCGTTACCGTGCAAGCAGCCGCTCGTAAGCCTCTCTCTAAAACACTGCCATTTCGACCAGTTGACAGTTCGTGAAATAAAAATAAAACAGACTGCAGTGCACGACGACACCAACAGATGAATGGTGAAGGAAGATTGATTCCACGTAGTGAGTGATACAGAGTGCACTTTAAAAAAAAATAAAAATCTAATTATTATTTTTCTTAATATGATTTGGGGGGGCTTAGGAACATTTTGGGGTAGCTTCAGCCCCCCTAAAATAGGCCTAACGACGTCCCTGCCTTGAACGCTAGATGAATGAGTAGTTGTGTGTATGTGTGTGTGTGTGTGTGTGTGTGTGTGTGTGTGTGTGTGTGTGTGTGTGTGTGTGTGTGCGTGCATGTTTACATTGTGTTTTACAGATGGACGATCTGCGTGGCTGTGTGGGCAGTGTGGTGTGGGCAGACATTGTCAGCAGACTTCAGCAAGAAATGAAAAATGGAGATATCTATGACGAGGTCTTCTCTCAGATCTGGGGAGCTTTAGGTAACCAGACCTGTCTTGCAACCAAATGTTTTGAAGTTGTACTTCAACAAGTTCTAGAACTGGTCTGTGGACAGCAGTGAAGGCAAATCCATCAGGGCATCTACCAAGGTTATGTTCTCGCTCTCTCTCTCGCTCTCTCTCCCTCTTTCTTTTTGGCTTGTTCTTATAGGTGGATGGGCAGTGGTAACCTGTCCATGTGCCGTGGTCTACGCTGTAAAGTTTAATATCAGAGCTGAAAGTCCACGATATTATACAGACATTCTGCTTTCCAAATGTCACACTCTACAATTTCGCCAATGGTTTGGCAACCCACGCCATCCATAGAGTGCCAGAAACTTTCCGGCCGCGTGGTGGCAGGTTGCTTGAACCTACAGAGAGCAATATTTCACGGGCTACCTCAGGTGAACTCAAAGTTACCTTAACATGGCTACATAACAAAAAGAAGGTGCCAAACAGTGATGGACACCCTCTCACTGGGTCATTGGATCGCTACGCTCTTTATGATCGTTTTCATGAAGATAAAACAAAGGACATGAGAGATGTCCTGCGAAAAGTAGAACTGGTTCCAGAGATCTGTGGCTTGGTCAACAGCCAGTCTGCCGGACAGCTTTTCTCCGGGATGAGGCAGAATAACCATTTCCTGAACATGATGACCTCATCTTCACGTTTTCTTAATGAGAAACATTTTGCAGCATTATAACAACAACAAGAATGCTGTAACATGTGAACAATATGTGGCATTCACCAAAAAGTCTAATGCGCAATATCCTTGAGCATCAAAGCAGAAAGCTGAATGAGATGCTGGTTTTGGTGATTTTCAATTTTTTTGTAATATAAAAGATATTTTTTTATCTTAAGGTCCACAATCTACAGACTCCTCCACACTTCGGCAAAGTTTGACCGATGACGACACCCTTGGAGCAGGTACGTCTGTGTTATTCTGGTTGAAGCAGTACGTACTTCATACTTTTATGTATGAATCATTGGTGTTGTACCATGTTGTGTGTTGACAGCTGATAACATTGTGTTAATGTCTTTGCAAACTTATCTTAGGTGCACAACCTCCAGACAACAGTAATGTTTCAGCAGAGCAAGGCCCAAGACCAGTTGAAGAGTTGACCGATGTGGGTCCACAATCTACAGACTCATCCACACTTGCGGACACCCTTGGAGCAGGTATGTCTATATGTTATTGTGGTTGAAGCAGTACATACTTGTTTCATGTATGAATCATTGATGTTGTACCATGTTGTGTGTCGATACATTAATAGCTGTCCAACTGTATAACATTTCACAGAAGTATTGCTTTTGTCCTTCATTAGTGTTCTCCCATTTTGTTTTTCGATATCACTTCAACGACAGGCATGCTGTGTGGATCTCACTGTGCGGATCTCACAAGTGTAGGCTCAATAGAGGTCAAGAGATCGTGCACCGTGATCAAGAACAAGTGGTACTGTGATTGTTGATGGTCATAAAAGAAGACTTTTAAGTGGTCTTTGAAGTTTTAACTAAAAAGTACTTTGTGTTTTACAGCTAGGTTATGTCTCTTATTTGAAATCATGTCTCTTATTTGCACATTGCCTCTACGGGGTGAAAGTCCTGTATTGTTTGAACACACTTGCTGAAATTTATTTAATGCTTAGTAGAAAAGCTTCAAGACGCCTCCTGTATGAAGAAACTAATCGCACACATTGCTCAGCTGTGAGTTTTGCCCATTCTTCCACACAAACTGTCTTCAAATCTTGAAGGTTCCGGGGGCATCTTCTATGAACTCTGATCTTCAGTTCTTTCTAGAGGTTTTCAATTGGATTCAAGTCGGGTGATTGACTGGGCCATTCTAACAGCTTGATTTTCTTTCTCTGAAACCAATTGAGAGTTTCCTTGGCTGTGTGGATAATTGCTGAAATGTCCACCCTCGTTCCATCTTCAGCATCCTGGTGGATGGCAGCAGATCCTTATCAAGAATGTCACGGTACATTTCTCCATTCATCCTTCCTTCAATTATATGAAGTCTGCCAGTGCCAGATGCTGAAAAACAGCCCCACACCATGATGCTCCCACCTCCAAACTTCACTGTTGGTATGGTATTTTTAGGGTGATGTGTAGTGCCATTTCTCCTCCAAACATGGTGTATGCTATGACAGCCAAAGAGTTAGATTTTGGTCTCATCTGACCAGATTATATTCTCCCAGTATGTCATTGGCTTGTCCAGATGTTGTGCAGCAAACTTTAAGCAAGCTTCCACATGCCTTTTCTTGTGCATGCAAAGATGCCATGGCGGTTTTACTGACGGATTATGTCCAAGTACATCTCGCTGCAGCCCGCTTCTCTAACGCTATTACTATGCAAGCCACAGGGATCATTTGGACCATTCCCATGTAGTTACATAGTCACTGATATGGTCATAACCACTACAGTGCTCAATTACCTATTTTTGAGGGGGAAATACACTACAATTTTTCGTCGCGAAGGCATGACCTGTCCTCTGGAGGACATAGCCAGACCACGGGCTCTCCATGGATTGTTGTCGGCAGCGGGAGGCGATGAAGGCGGCAAAAGCAGAAGTGAGGATGCTGGTTGGGCTAAAGACACTACCAGACATACCTCCACTGCCAGCCAAGCCTCCTACTCACCAATGCCCAGGGCTGGACCGGCCAGCTGGCATACCAGGCATTTTCCCGGTGGGGCAATGCATTATTGGGCCGAATCGCCGATATAATTTATAAGCCTTTTCTTTTTTCTTTTTTATGGTTGGCCAATAAAGAACTTACAGCGGCCCATTGGTTAATTGTCTTTATTAATCAAATCCAGGAATCCCCTTCCCCACTCCCGGCCCTGAGACACGAGCTGTAATAGGTCAACCCGTTCTCATTCCGAACTCGTAAATGGGACGGCGCTAAAGGGACGGCGCTAAAGGGACGGCGCTAAGGGACGGCAATAGTCCCGACCAAGCGCGTTTACTTAAAGGAGACTTTTAGCGTCAATAAGAACGACAAAGGCACCTGACCAAGCGTCCATATTTTACGAGATGAGTGTGAGAACGTGTTGAATAGTTATGCTTATGCTGGAAGTTTAGCATCCACGTTAAAATGGACAAACGACCACCAAAGTGCAAGGGAGGTGCAGAGAAATTACGGGAGAAAAAGATTACGAATCTTTCTAACATGTTTGGAGCTGTAGTAGCTGCTTCAATATCAGCATTACCTGAAGTAGAGGAAGGAGGAGAGGTGGCTGGCTATACAGAGAAGCAGAAACAACATTATGACAGGGAAGAAGCCGAGGAGGAGGAGAGTGACCACGACAGGGCCATGGGAGCGAGTGAGGAAAGATGGAAAGTAGTGGGGAGTAGTTGACGACGTGGTAAGGAGTGGGCAAATTAACAGGGACTCTCAGGAAGGGAGGGAGGCTCTGTGTGTGTGTGTGTGTGTGTGTGTGTGTGTGTGTGTGTGTGTGTGTGTGTGCAAGCGCGCATTATGGGCGCCTCACATCATAACGACAACAAGCAGTTGGGCTGTTACATTAAAGTTAGTGGCTGTCAGGTAACCTAACTGCTTAAGCTTACATTGAAAATGCTAGCGGTCGGCCTGTTGGGTAGCTGAAAAGTCTGTGTGATCTATAAAATCAGTGTTGAGACAAGCATCAGTGTTCCTTGAATTGCTTAATTAGCTTCTCTTGTATTGGTGCTCTTTTCCAGGGCATATACTACTCTCCTATCTCGCTTTATTGTAGCTTTTGGGAAGGGTTATGGTTATTGTATTTAGCAGACACTTTTGTCCCTGCGACAAAAAATGAATCTTACAATAGTTACAATTAACAGTAAACTGTTTTTAAAAGTTGCTAAGCCAATATTAAGCAAAATAGTAATAATAACAATAATGGCAATACAATATCAAATATCAATAATAAAAAATAAACAAATACCATAAATATACAAATCATAACTAAGAATTAATTAATTTTTTAAGTGTAAGATCAACAAATAAGTCTTGAGACCCCTCTTGAAGGATCCAAAACTATCACATGAACGCAGAACACTAGGCAACTCATATCATAGAATGCACGCATATTTTAAGAGGACTGTCTGCAGGGAATGTGTCTGACCAATCACGGTGGTTGTTGGCCGCCTGGGCCAAAAATGCCAGGGCTGATTTTTTGTCCCAGTCCAGCCCTGTGTAAGAAGTAAGTTATACTGCCCCTCTTAACTGACTTTGTTTCACAGCGAATAACGTTATCTCACATCCCGTTCGCTGTTCAGGTCGCCACTTCAGGCTGCGACCGACAGTAATGTTACACATCGCGGATAAAATTGTTTGTAAAAGTCGTTGTATTGTTTTGGGGATAATGACATGGCTGGATAGCTAGCTTGTCTTATTGTCAGCATACTGTTAGGTTATTGTTACTGATTGCCAACTGTACACAATGTGATTGACTTCAGATCTTGCTAGCATAGCGTTAGCTTTCTGGCTTGTAGCTGAGTGGACTATAAATATCTCCCATTGCTAAGGGAGGCAAGTCGTATCTAAGGTCCTTCCTATTTCCTGGAGGAGTGAACAACGTTTGTATTGCATAAGAACCTTATAGGATGGGAATGATTGTTCCAGGTATTAGTCAAACCGTCATGCGTAACCAGGGAAACAGAGTTATTGTTTGTAAAAACTTTAGATTTCAATTGTAAAACTAAGTAAAATATAAACTAATGTTTTAAAAATGTTATTTGGCAAGTGACCATGGTATAAGCAGGTTAATGCCCTTCGAGGTGTCCATTGTCAGGTATTAATGGACCTTGGCGGAGGCAACCATCCAACGCGCACCGTCGTCCATTAATACCTGACAATGGACACCTCGGCAGGCATTAACTCTTACATAAACAGACCTTTAATTAGTTGTAAGAGTATGGAAGCTGGTGGTTTAAGATAACAACATCACCAACAATGTATGATCTGCTTGACAGCAGGTAAATAAAGGACCAGGTGTTTTTGCTTCTTTTTATAGTGGTTTTTAACTATTTGAATGTCAAGGGATAGGAAAACAACACAACTTGTTACATTTTTTGATATTTGTTCCCTTGCAAGAACATTCCAGGGACTCATTTTTTCCAGAAATAGAAAAATTTGGTCCAACACCTGGTTTGGTGGCTGTTTTTTCCTTCATGCTTGCACAGATCACTGAACACAGTGGGGGTAGTTGAGAGTTTGGGCATGAATTGAAATGCCTCAGAGTGCAGAGTGTGCAGAAAGCCTTAAATTTGGCATTGACTCTTGTGAACCCCCACTGATATAATATGTTTATTCTGTGCAATGAGGCAGTAAAACATTACTAATGAACTAAGCCGCCACCAGCTTGAGATTCCAACCTCCTGTTGAAAATCACAGTCTGAAGTAACACATTAAGCACTTTCTGCATCACTGGACTGGGCTGCATTTTGATTTTGGCCACTAAACAAAGAGCAAGAGGCAGATACTACACAAACACAGGGAGTGGATGCAATCAAGTCACATGCTATATTAGCCAAGGCACTGCTGGGGGAAGAACAGAGCAGCAGTGACAAAGCACTCTAAGAGGAAAGAGGAAAAGATGGACGATCGAGGAAGAAAAAGAGGGTGAAAGGGAGTGTGCATTGGCTAAATATATTATTGCACCAAGTCACGGCCTTGCCATGGGCAGAAATAAGTGTCACTACAAACATAATTCAAATAATTTATAATTTATTTATTTCATTTGGTATTGTTTAAAACTGTATTTGATTCTTACTGAAAATTCAACTCTATACTTCCACATTGAGTTCTTGCAATTTAAATTCAGTAAACTAAGACACACATCCGGTTGTTAAGGAAGAGCAATCAAGTGCAGATTCACAGAACTCTGGTCTATGTACGTTTGATTGTTTGTTTATTGGATTAAATCCAATGTGGCAGAAACCAAACCTTCAGTTAACAGCTGTAGTAAGTCTGTGCTGGGTCTAACCTGTGTAATGGCAGCAACAGAAAGTTTGCTGATCCCTGGCTGCCCCGACTCCCCGCCTGCCGTTAGGTTAGACCAACGCTGCTGCTGAAAAGGTCCTCGCCGTGGAACGTGGAATGGGGTGGGGTCGGATAAAAGGTGGGGTTGGATTTCTGTAACTGTTCTGATTGGATTGCCCTCCCCTAAAACCATTGTGAGTACAGATCAGGCTCCTCTCCTGTGGAACCAGCTCCCAGTCTGGGTTCGGGAGGCAGACACCGTCCCCACATTTAAGCGTTAGCTTAAAACTCTCCTCTTTGACAAAGCTTATAGTTAGGGAGTGATGAGTGGCAGTGTTCGCCTAGACCGGCAGGGGAGGGTGTAGCCACAGTCACGGCGCCCCCTCCCTTTCGCTGCTTCTCCTCATAGTTGTCGGATTCATCTACCAACCCTTTGTAGGCTGGCACTGCCACTATTCACAGAAAGGACATTAAAATAACCACCATCTCCATCCCAGCCGCCCTGTCTTTTGAACATCTCACCTTCAAACTCTCTGGTCCCAGTCCTCCTGTCACTTCCGTTATCTACGGCCCCCCCCCAAGCCAAACCCCACCTTTCTCTCAGATTTATTGCATTTTCACATCCAAAACTCTGCTGCCCGTCTCCTCACACACGTGCCCGTTCACGTGATCACATCATTCCCGTCCTTCAGAACCTCCACTGGCTCCCTTTTTCCCAACGCATCCAGTTTAAAGTACTCCTCCTCACCCACAAAGCCCTCCATAATCAGGCTCCTTTCCTACCTCACAGACCTGCTCCACCGCCACAATCCTCCCCGTAACCTCCGCTGCTCTGACGCAAACCTCTTCTCTCCACCATTTGATTGTTTACAAATGTTTTAAGGGTTTTTAGACAATAAAAATGTTTTGAAATAGGGCAGTAGTTATTTAGGTAATTATTTCTCCTGCCAAAGGTAAAGCATGAGCCAACTTCCATACTTAAGGAATTGTGCCAGTAAAATAGTTAAGTTCAAATACTATGTTACATGTTCTGAGATTATAGGCAGAGAGCGTGAGAAGAAAAGGGGCCAAATTGAACATTTGCACACTGCAAAAAAACCACACCACATACAATATTAAATGAAGTTAACTGTCCATACAATACATTAAAATGAGGTATTTAAATTAGCTGGATACATGGTTAATCCACACCAATTGGTCCCAAAACGTCCCAGTTAGATAGTAAATGGCATCAACTTTTCATATTCTTTGTGAATCTTCACAATCATTCCCCAAAAGAACCAAGCAGGCCTGCCTTGTTGCACAATCCAAATTGTCTTCAGAACTTGCAGCGTGTCGCTTGCTAGCTCGAAGTTTGTTGTTGTTTCCAGAAGCAAACAGAGTTTGAGAATGGCAACACACAGAGAGGGGAAGGTGAGGGACATTGCGCCAGATGTCAGGCAATTATCCTGGAAATGTACTGTACTTCCATTAATCCAGACTAAAGACTTATACATCCCCAGAGTCAGGAAACAGGCAGGAAGCATCACTACAGACCCATCACACCCTAGTCTTGCATTGCCAGAACTATCTCCACAGCACTGTGTCAGCGCTGGAGTATGGTCAAGTTAACATTCTGGTATAGACCAGACCGTCTGGTATACTGTATATAACAATCGTCTTTAGCGGTGCTAAGCCCCAAATGCAGCGAGATGTGCCCTTGCAAAATAAATAGCAGAGATAGCGGAAGGGGACATTCAGCACCTGAACTGTACATCTGGTAAGCCATACTAATCACACCTTTGACACATCCTGTTCCAATGTCTGCCCTCTGGTAGGTGCTAAAGAACAGAGACCAAAATAGTTTCTTCACATCACATGTAAGTAAGTACATTTTATTTATACAGCGCTTTTCACAGACAAGGTTTTTTTCTAAGCATGTATTATAAACACTATAGTCTATATACTGTACTGTCATATCCACATTCCACTGTGTATATAAAGCAACCTGTTCCATTGATCATCCCATATTTATTCCAGCACCCTTTGCACTCTGATCCATTGCACTAGTGTTGTTTTTATATGGATAGATACTATACACATTTTGTACATAGTCATTATATGTGTTTTAATTCTCTTCAGGCTGTAGTTAATTTTTTTGACATTCAGTTAAGTGGGCAAATCTTACCAGTTTTGTGATACATTGGGAGAATACAGTAGAATGGTACACTTTATATTCTGCTTACATTATGTATGTTTTGCTGGCGATAGTCTGTACCACATTTTTGTGCATGGTGGTCGGTACTTTTGTTTTACTCATTCAGGGAGTCAAACCAGCAACCATTCTGTTACAAGACCCCTGCTCTCCCCCCAGGCTACTGCTGTCCTCAATGTAGTCAGAGAAACTATGAAAGAGAGGGAGAGAGGAGAGGGAGCAAAGTTCTGCATACATGATCTAATGTGAATCAGAGCCTGAGTGAAAGAAAATCCTTGTTGACATAACCTAAATGGCTAGTCAGTGTGATGTACTGTAGCTAAAATAAGGCTACTGCTGTGAGAGAGAGAGAGAGAGAGCACAAAAGTCTTACCCCGCTCTTCAGGCAAGAACGAGAGGAGAGGAGAGTTTCGAGAGATAGAAAAGAAAAGAGAGAGCAGAGTTGAAAAGTTCTTACTTTCTCACCATTTGTGCTGCATGAGAGCTCAACTCAGTTTCTTAAATTACTTCTGCTTCTACCAGATATTATAAAAGTTGAGTCAGAAACATTCAAAATGCAAATGTAGTGAGTGTAGCTCCAGAGCAGCTTTCCTCAGTGTGTCTGTCTTTCCTGTGACTGAACTATAACTTTAAGCATTTAACCATGCCTGCTTCATCATAGACGCCAGAAATGGGGACGCACTTAAGTCGCACAAACAGTGACTTCAGATTTGACTTGCGACTCGACCCAAAAGGCTTCAGACTTGACTCGAGCTTCGAGACTCGTTAACAACCTTTACGTTTTCATGCAATTATTGCTTTTTAAATCTTAATTTATTCATGTATTTCTATTTTCTTTTATTGGCGCATATACGTTGGGGGAACGTATGACGAGTTGCATGTTCCCTGCCCTTTGCCATAATGTGCAACGTAACGAATGCGCTATGTCTATGTGCGCACACTCACATATAAAAAAATGCATTGACGATGGCGACACCAAGTCCTCCTGTAGTTGTGCCTTTTGTCTTTAATTTTGCTTTCAATAACTTGGTAAACAGTGGCAGTAAGCCAACAGCTACATGCAAGGTGTGTGGCACCAAGATAAATGATGTCGGATAAACAACGTCGAACTTCATCAGGCATCTCAAAACGCACCTAGATAGGTCAGTCACTTGCTAATGTGAAAGAGACATAAGACGTAACATTTAGCATATATCGTCACAGGTAACAAGCTAACCATCGCAAAGTGTTGTGCTAATGCTGGGAACAGGCACATTGTATCTTTATAGTTGTATCCAGATGTATGACAGACACGTATTTCAGTACTTTGTGGTAATGTCTGAAGTTCTACCATGGACTCTGTAAAAACATTTGTGGAAAAAATGCCTTGGTTACCTTGTTTCAAGCCATTCTAGCGTGGTATAGAAAGCCTGCAGGAAGACTCAGCTCGATATGTGCCAGTTCTCATTAATATTCAACGAGCTAAGCTGCTTGACTCTGATTGGCTAACAGCTAGCCAATGAGAGCCTGGCTATCAGCATCATTTACCCAGCGCAACTGGGCGAGCTCATGAATAGTAATGAGCTCAGGCAACACCACGTCAGACTGACCAGCTTTTCTTTTCAGTGGCTAGAGCTGACATAGGAGGTAGCAGTTCATTTTCACATTCACGACATATCACAAACACATATGGACCTAACATATTTCAAAAAATGCAAGTAAAAACGGTTTTGTGTGGCAGGGCACCTTCAATATTTCACCAGGTCCGAGGGCTAGAGGGATGTGTTAAGTAACAGAAGATTAGACTATACAATGTCCTAAATTGGAGACTCAATGAAAGTTCTGGATGTAACAAAATTAAGCTAGCTCCATTAAATCAGACGTGATAACTTTCAATACAGATGTTTCCCTCGAACTTAGAACACAAAAAAATGTAATGCATGATGAGGTTGGGCTTTACAGCGTGACGGACAAAATGAAATGAGTAACACAGACAATAATGTATTCTTTGGTACAGATACCAAAATGTTGAAAAATACAGTTATGAAATTGAAGTAGACCCCATCAAGTTATCCTACAACTGATTTTGATACTGTACTGTATGAATTCAAAGCATGTCCTGTAGCTACAGGACATGCTTTAAATTCATGAGATGTAACAATACAGTGTTAGGGACAGATCAGATGGCTTGAGACTTGAGACTTAACTTGGACTTGTGGCAAAAGACTTGAGACTTGACTTGGACTCGAGCTCAAAGACTTGAGACTTGACTTGGACTTCCAAATAATGACTTGTGAACATCTCTGATAGACGCACACTGATGGTTAACTGCTTCAGATGATGATCAGCTGATCTCATTTAATTTCTGACCCCATCTCTACCGAGCTTCATTATTCAAATACACCTAAACAAGCTCAATCAGAGACCGTAAATGGAGAGTCTCTTCACTAATGCATGTCAGCTAGTTTATTTTCCTCTTATCGGGAGTTCACTGTGCATTTATAGCATCATCACAAGTTTAGTGTGAATTGTCAAATTGACTTTTGAATTGAATTTGATGCATCGCTGTGCTGAAATGAAGTCTTGTCGTCATATGTCTGCTGTCATTTTACAGGCACCATGAGGGGGAGGGACCAGTTAGAGTTGAAACAGTTAGAGGTGTATCTATTATGAAACATGCTAAATATTTGGGGTAGAAGAGGCACTGAGTTGTTATAATTGACTCCACGCCGACTGGGTTCTTCTTGTTTCTCTGTCCTTTGGGTGATCCAGTTTCCTCCCATAGTCCAAAGACATTCAGGTCTGGAGAACTGGACATTTGTATGAAGCTGTAATAGATTCATGTCTTTGTATTGTCGTCTTATTTTGTACGTTTGAATATGTTTTTTATCTTGCACTCCTGACTGTATATTACGTTTCCCATTTGGGACAATAAAGTGACTGAACTGAACTGAACTGAATTTGCGGACATGCACAATTCACATTTTCAGGTTGTAGCTACAGCTTTTGAACATAAACGTACTAAGTGCAGTTGTGAGGTACTTATACTTAACTTGAGCATCTCATTCGTGCTACTTTATACTTCAGCTCCACTACATTTACATAACAGCTAGTTACTAGTTATTCTGCTGGACAACTGAGATATTTTGGAACAAGAAATCTCCCTCCAATAACAGACTTTGTTTATTTTGATCTATTGATTCGTGTACAGGGAAACGATTTTCTACTTTATTTCGTGCTGGTCACCACAAAATTGGAACGTTACTATTTCACGAACTGCCATGACGCTGGGCTCTAGCTGGGCTGGGGGAGATGTTGACAACACGATCCGCGGTCTCTGGCGAACACAACAACGGGGAAATTAAATGCTGCATGCCGGCGACAACTGCCTTGACATGGGGCTGCTCTGGGAGATGCAACAACAGGGACGCCACACGCGGTAGACGGTGACCACCGGGACACGATCCGTGGTCTCTGGGGGACGCAACAACGGGGAAATTAAACGCTGCACGCCGACAACGACAACGGCGACAACGACAACGGCGACAACAACGGCGACAACAACGGCGACAACAACGGCGACAACAACGGGAGACGCGCTACAATAGCGGGACGGTTGTGGTTAGGAAAAGAAAGACAGGGAAAGGTTGTGGTTAGGAGAAGAAGAACGCGGAAAGGAACTACTACACGCGGGACGCTGCTCCGGGGTGAAAGTCCTGTGTGTTTTGACCCATCCACCACACCAACCTACCTCCTTACGTGACTAATCGCTACCATAATCGTGCTGTTATCACGTAATATGCTTCCCATTCAAATACATTAGTTTAAAATTCGTGCTCACCAACACGATAAAACACAAAAAACGTGTCCCTGTAGACATAGATTAAATAATGTCACCATTTCACGATATTTGATTGGTTTAAGTAAATATAGGTGGAACACTTTGTCAGCTGATTGAGTTGAAAACCTGACAATAAGCTAATTTTCACATCAGTAAGCTAGTGGAAGAAGTATTCAGATTCTTTACTTGAGTAAATGTATCAATACCACAATGTAAAATTACTCCATTGCAAGTAAACGTCCAGCATTCACAATCTTAAGTAAAAGTGCACAACTATATTAACAACAACATGGACTTAAACTATCAAAACTAAACTACATATTTAGCAGGAGTGAGTGTTATTATATCACATCTTCGTTACTGATGCATCAAGTAGTATGTTATTGTTACGGAGCCCCGTCTAATGGGTTCAAAGATAAATGTGAGGGGTGTGATGATTAATGTGGTAGAAAAGAAAAAGTTGATATATTGATAGCCTTACTGTGTTGGGCAGAATTTTTTTGAGGGGAAACGTCTTAGGTGGACCTTCTAACCACTCGTAGACATCTGAAACATAACAAGAGGGCCCAACAAGACTACCTTTTCTCTTTTTAATGTAAAATCTAAATCTAAAAAGTTACTTGTAACATTAGCTGTAAAAGTAATGGAGTAAAAACTACAATATTTTCTGTCTGAAATGTAGTGGAATATAGTAGCATGAAATGGAAATATTAAAGCAAAGTACATGTACCTCAAAATTGTACTTGAGTAAATGTACTAAGTCACTTCTCACCAGTGATGTGTGTGGAGCATAGACTGTAAAAATAATGTAGCAAAATAACATAGCATCAGTGACGTCACCCATTGGTTTGCGGAATGCAGTTTGGAAGCAGTGAGTTCGCATTTTGTCCGTCACCATCTTAGTATTTTGCAACCAATATTAACCTAAGTCTGTCACATCATATGGATACAAGTGGCCATATTTGGACAAATGTGGGGAGGAAGGGGCACCCTGGTAGCTCACCTGGTAGAGCGTGTGTACCAAGGCTCAGTCATTAGTACAAGTAGCTTGGTGTTCGAGCCCGACCTGTGGCCCTTTGCTGCATGGCTTCCCCCTCTCATTCCCCACTTTCCTGTCTCCAACTGTAGGGTTTCATTAAAAGCCAAAACTTCCAAAAAATAATATATAAAAAAAAGCCAGTGTTGTGTATGGTTTCAAGCTAAACGCTAAGCTAAACGCTAAGCTAAACGCTAAACTATACACTGACGCAAGTCATCCAGCAGAGTTTTACAGGCAGGTAAACACCGACCTTCTGGCACTGGTGCTGTTAGTCAGCATGTATGGCAGTCCACAGAGCTGGTTGAAAATCAGCAGACTTTCAATCAGCAGACCTAACTAGCAGAGATGTTCACAAGTAATTTTTTGGAAATCCAAGTCGAGTCTCAAGTCTTTGAGCTCGAGTCCAAGTCAAGCCTTAAAGGACAATTCCGACACTAAACGAACCTAGGGGTTATTAACAGATGTGTACCCACTCTGTCGCTCTCTGGGACATGTTTTCATGCTAATCGAATGAGTTTGGAGCTTGAAAGACGCTAGCGCGGACCGCTGATTAGCTTACAACGCTAGTATTCGGGGCACAGGGAACGTAAAAACAAATCGCTATTTATACCACTAAAAAGTCTCAAAATATCACCAAACTTCAACGGTAGCATAATGAGGGTCCCAACGTGTTAACCGAAGCATTGAGAACTTTGTAAGTGTACAGACAGTTTATTGAACGAAGTGCTGCGGGAGCTCCGTGAAAGGGCTACGAGAGAGAGAGAGAGCTACCGGTAGTCAATGCCGCAACACAGCCTCGTACTTCGGGAAACTAAAAATAACCGTATAAAATGAGTTTGTAGGAAAAAAGAAGAGGTTGAGGTCATTGTGAAGCTATGGCCACCGAACAGGAGTGTCTGTGTTGTGAGTGGGACCTGTTGTGTCGCGATGCCCAAGTTTGTCTGTGTTACTAACAGGCTGTAAAGCCCAACCTCATCATTCATTACATTTTTCAGTGCTCAAAGTTTGAGGGAAACATCTGTATTGCAAGTTATCACGTATGCTTTAATGGAGCTAGTTTAATATTGTTACATCCAGAACTTACATTGGGTCTCCAATTTAGGACATCGTATAGTCTAATCTTCTGCTACTTAACACATCCCTCTAGCCCTCGGACCTGGTGAAATATTAACCTAAGTCTGTCACATCATATGGATACAACTATAAAGATACAATGTGCCTGTTCCCAGCATTAGCACAACACTTTGCGATGTTAGCTTGTTACCTGTGACGATATATGCTAAATGTTACGTCTCTTTCACATTAGCGAGAGTGACTGACTTATCTGGGTGTGTTTTGAGATGCCTGATGAAGTTCGATGTTGTTGATCCGGCATCATTTATCTTGGTGCCACACACCTTGCACAAGCTGTTGGCTTATTACCACTGTTTACCAAGTTATTGAAAGCAAAACTAAAGACAAAAGGCACAACTACGGGAGGACTTGGTGTCGCCATCGTCAATGCATTTTTTGATATGTGAGTGCGCGCACATAGACATAGTGCAAGCGTTGCGTTGCACAGGGCAGGGGACATGCAACTCATCATACGTTTCCCCAACATATATGCGTCAATAAGACAGGGTGCAAGACAGGGCCCAATATCACAAAGCTGCATGGATGACTATGCTATGACACCATGTTCATTACTGCTAGCAACCTTTGAGAGTGGATAGAAAAATAAACACAGATGTACAGCACAGTGAGAAAACAATATTTTCAAGGATTTTTTTTATTTTTTTACCGTAGAAACACTGTACATAAATTACTTTCTCTGAGACTAATATTGATGTACGGATAAGTGGAATTTCTCAACCTTCAAAATAAAAAAAGATCAACCCATAAAACATTGTCAACTCTCTGAAAAAAGATTGGTAGCATATGATGTTAACACTCTGTGTAAAGTTCCTGTTCTTTCCTTTAAATGATTAAAGATGCCTTCCCAACCTTGTAAACACACACATACACACAAAGAAAACTCCTGTATAAGAGTACAGAGACCCACAATCAATGAGAAAAACATCCACATCGATTTTTGATCTATTACTGTTACCCATTAAAGTCACTGATGGCGATGCACTGTCCCTTTAAGGAGAGACGAGCAAAAAACAAGGCGAGAAGCAACGATTAGTTACTACTCACAGCAACCCTGCCCCCCCCCCCCCCCCCCCAAAGCCATGACAACATGTTTCTATTGCAAGCAATACTACTACCTTTGACCGATAAAAGCGCAAGGTCTATGCATTATGAGGCTGAGTCACATTTCAGGACTCCTGACCAGTGTTTTACAGGACCGGTGAGCCCACTCGGTCAATAAAGAATCAGAAACAGCCGTGGCACCATGGTTGCCCTGTTTCCTCACAGACCGCTGTTGATTGTAGTCTGAAACTGTACAATTTTTATAGACCTTGTAAAAGGACAGGGGATGAGAAGGAGTGGTTTCAGAACTGACCAAACAGATAATAGATAAGAAGGAAACAAAAAACACAACTCAAAGTTTTTAGTTCAGATCATGGTCCATTCCGGTGGTGGTGGCGTAGTAATAGTAGTAATAGTGGTATAGGTAATAGTATGTAAACGGTTTTTTTTGTTCATTTTTTTTATATCCCCTTTTTGTCTGAAGCAAATGCAAGTTTATATATAAAAACAAAACAAAAAATCCAAACAGAAAATTAGTCTTTTTTTTTTTTCCCCTCCTTCGTACAAATTGTAGTCCTTTTTTTTGTGCCTGTCTCTCTTAGAGAGCGTCCACAACAGTTCCAGTTCCTTCAGCCATGGAAACAATAGATCCTACAGACATGGCTCATCAAGGCCTATAACCCGGAGCGATGGGTCACACCCGGACCCACACAGACATGATACCGGCATCATCTGTGAGGGATCCACAGACATTTGTTATGTTGACTGCTCTGACAGTTTACAACTGTCTAAATGCTTGGGGGGTCATTTAGTTGTGATGGCTGCTGAAATGCTCAGTTGGCTACTTCAACAAGTCTTTACATCCCACTGTTTCACAGCTAGATAGCACACAATTATAGCACTCAGGTTAGCCCCCGCCTACCAGAGAGAGAGGGAGGGGCATGCGTGCAGGCTGTTTAAAGGCAGACGACAGGGCGAAAGAAATAAAGAAAGAAAATATAGATAGAAAAAGAAATAGAGAGAGAAGGCATTGGTCAAACTACTGAACCTTCTTGCAGGCTCATGAAGACTGTTTTAAACCATCACAACTGTAGTTTCATAATGTTTCGGGTCATTTGCGTTTAAGTGACTGTTCACTACAAATCCTACTTCACCATCCTCAGAATAAAACTAAATTTGCAAACATGGGGTCTCTTCAGTGGCTACTTTTGAGTCTCAAGACAGTCTGTGACATCCATTTTGTGTTAAAACTGAACTTTTTGTTAGTCTTTGACAGTCACAGGGGGTAGAAATTACATGTCGTTGATGCCGTGTTACCTCCTCCCTATCTCACTCTGCCGTAGGAACTGCATGTTGTTAGCGCTGTCGGCTAGCTCGGGGTACTGCTCTATGGACAAGACGTAGTAGCCATCGAAACCCAAAACCTTCCCGCTGCTCAGCAGCTGCCTTTTCTCTCCCTCCGTCCACAGCCGAACTCCTTCCTCCCCGTCTCTCACCCGCTGCTGTTCGCGGGCCCAGGCGCTCGCCAGCGCCCTTTGCCTTGCGTGCTCCAGGATTCGCGCTTTCTCCTCGTCCAGCGTCGTCCCGTAACGCACGTGAAGTGCCAGAGTGCCGTACTGCAGCTCCACGTCAGCAAAGCGCCGCGTTCTCCCGTTCATCACCGTGGTAGACTGGGACACGGTGACATTCACACCGTTTTCCAGTGATTTTCTGCCTGAAGTGAGCCGCAGCGCGCTCAGGTCGTTCTCAGGCAGGCTGGTCTTGATGAAGTAGTGCGTGTCTCGTCCCTCCACTGTATAATGTAGGTCTTCTAGGTAAAAGGCGTTGTTTAAGACTGCAGCCACTTTGATGCAGTCCTCATTGGCTATGTTGAGAGCGTTGGTCACCACGCGGCCTTGGATTACGGCGAGCATCACTCCCTTGCCAATCAGAGACTTGGCGGTGGCGAACCACAGCCAGGGCTTGCTGTGGTCTGAATGTCGCCGGCTGAGCTGGATTTCTGGCATACGCTCAAAGGACAGGAAGGCCCGAGACTGACGAGTCACCTCCTGCTGGACACCTGAGATAGACTGTGGACAAGAGGAAGAGGAAGTCATGCCTGTGCCTGTTTAAGACATTGTTAACATATAATAAGTACATTATGCAAACACTGCTTTTAAAGAACACTGCATACAGAAAATAAGGAACAATGTATGGGTTGGTTACTTCATCTGTCCTCAAGCTCATATCTCACACAGATCATTTGGCATTAGGACTGAATTTGCAGCCTGTTCAGACCAGCGGTGTGTGTGTGTACATGTGTGAGCTTGGCCGATCAACATCCTTGTAAAGCACAAACAATGTTGTCAATGCTTGAGTTCATGTGTAGAGCCCCTGGTGATACTTGGAGCAAGTTTCATGTTGTGTCGAGCCTTCTTAGTGTTTTAAAAATAGCTATTTTGAGGCTAGCATAAAAGTGTCCCTAGCACTCCCATTCAAAAGGCCATTTGACCGAAAAACGAGAATACGGTAAATCTTAAAAGTGACGCTTCCATCCTAAATATGCTTTTAAACGAAAGTTTGACTCAGGTACATTCACAAAAAGACACTAGCTTGCATTTTGGCGAGAGTTACGCTTTAAGTCATCTGATTTTTTCAACCACAGGGGCGATTTTAGCCCTTTTTTAAACTTGATCCCAGCACCCCTAAAAAATAATTGCTAAAAGAAAAGTCTGTGTTAATCTTTTGTGGGTGTTCTGCTCTCGGAATATCACAACACCGTGAAACTAAACCCAGAATCTAGATGCCTAGATCATTCAGAAAAAATTCTGAGCCATTTTCAGATAATAGTGCTTATAGATCCTTTTTCAGTACACCAAAACGCCAAGCAAGTACAATAATCCTCATATCAAGACAATTTGGTAACATCTTTATAAGAATAGGTGCTTATGGAAATACTAACGTCACTATGTCACAGGGAAAGGAGACAGAAAGAACTGAGGAACAGGGAGACCAGGAACAGTCAGGTGTAGAGTCTCAGGGAGACCAGGGACAGTCAGGTGTAGAGTCTCAGGTAAGTGTGTTGAGCTCAGTTCATATTTTTGGAGGTGTGTGTCTGTCAGGGTGAGCAGATGAGCTTTACCAGTGGCTCACTAATTTACATTATGATCAGCTAATTTAACAAGTGTACAAAAGCATTGTATTTCTTTTATATGGGGACATTTTTTGAAAATAAGTCATTATGTTTTAAGGTATTTTTGTGGCTTGATTGTAAACAACTTAAAAATAAATACATGGTTTTATAGAAGAATATTTTGGTCAATTTAGTCAACTATTTCATTGAATCAAGAGAAACGCTGAAAAGAAGGATAATGGTACAGTCTCCATGCTACACTAATGATAGTATTAAGGCTTTCCTCTGTGTACACGTCTTCTACGAGTATAATTGTGGCTGTATTATTTGTATCCCCTGCAAAAATTGCTCTTCAGAAATTTTATGTTTATTGTCCCCCCTACTGTTAGATCAGATTTACGCCCATGGAATCGCCCCTGTTTAACAGTTCCATCTAATGGTATTTAGGATACATACAGGCAGGTCATCCCACAGCTGGCTCTTTTTCATCTCCAGTGACGGCTGCGTCAGGTCAAACTTGGGAATGGGGAATCCTGGGATTGCGTTGTGGAGATGGAAGCCAAATGTGACCAACCAGATGTTGATATCTAAGAGAAAGAGAGCAGTGGATGTGGAAAAGAGAAAAATATAAGAAGTTGTTTCAAGGCACGTTGATTTGCACTCAATAGAGGCACCAGCAGAACAGATATAAAAATAATAATAAATATAATGGCTTTGCATATTTATTATTTCTTCTTATAATTCTAGACAAACCAATGTTGTTCCCTTTACAAACATTAAATGTCTCACATTGCCGCAGCTCATTACTATAAAAAAGTAATGTTGCAGCTTCCAATTACTACAGCCCAAAATCCATCTGAACCAAACAATAATGCTGGATCATTTCATCAAGTGTACTTACTTTCCACCTAGCAGATGGAAAAATATTTTCACCTTACTTTTCATTTTCACTAAATTTAGCTTACAGATAGTGTTGGGTGATGCAGCAAAAGCATAACTACCAACTATTACTTATTACTACCAATAATTCTGGAAAGAAACCCCCCCACTCCACTATTCAGGCTGATGAAATAAAACATAACAATATAGTTTCACTATATGTTGCAGTAATTAAGTAATGTGACAGAATACATGGGGGAATTACTGGAATTGTTGGGGTTTTGTAAATGCAAAAAAGACCAAGTACATGGTATTCTCAACCTCAACCAGTAACTCTGACTTTCCGGCCATTAAAACTCTAAATATAACTCTTGCTTAGTCATACAAATACTTAAGAATCTGGCTGGACAGCAGACTGTCATTCAAGATTCATATTGCTTAAAACCATTGTGCAGTCATCCTTCATTTCTATCTTTATAGAGTGTGGTCTAGACCTACTCTATCTGTAAAGTGTCTCGAAATAACTCTTGTCATGATTTGATACTATAAATAAAATTGAATTGAACACTAGCATATTGTTAGAATTCCGTCATGATTTACCTAGCCTTTAAACATTGAACAATCCACAAATAAAAGAATCACTTTGTGTTTTAAAAAAACAGCTTGAAAAATACAAATATCTATGGTTATTCGGCTTAAAGACGTTTTTAGTTCCCAAATTTACATTTACTGTATTTATGTAACGTAAAAGTATTAACCACAGTGAATAGAAGTGGGCCCAGGATAGAACTTTGCAGAACATACAGCACTTGGTTTAGAACCATTGAAAACTTTTGCTTCAGTTTCTTCTGATGGACCATCTAGACCGAAAAAGTATCTACCTCTTTAGTGCTTTTATACTGTAAATATTTTCTTGTTACCTGTGACATATTCTTTGACCTGATGAATCTTGCTGATGGGGTTGTTGCCTCGGAACATGTAGAGGTTGAAGGGCTGGGGGTCTTTACCAACATGTGTCCATGTGCTGATGTCAGGAGTGGTCCACCTTCGTAAAAGAAAACACACTCTAGTCGGACGTGACAATAAAAAGCTGGAATGGCATCTTGTTGTAGAAAATAACCTCTCAAATGCATGGACTGGACATGAGTGAATACCTTCCAGCGGGGATGTCGTAGTCTCTGTCTCCAAAATGCAGCAGTCGTGTCAGAGGATCATACAGGCCTCCATGGAAACCAATTACCAGCACAAAGTCTGGGTTGGAATCAAAGTAAACCTCCCCATATGCCGTGTACTGTACCTACAGTACACACACAAACAGAGAGTCATGAGGATTTGAACAGATACACAAAATACAGTCAAGCACTTTCTTCCTTTGCAAGGAAAAAACACATTCACACATACATACCTGTTTAAGCAATAGTCCATTGTTGCTGAAGACAGCCAGTGGGGCGCCAGTGTTATCACATGCAATGTAAAACTCCTCTCCACTGCTGATCTCCATAGCAAACACATGGCCCTGTGCAACAATAAACATTACAATTATACACATTTATACACATAATAATAGTGATAATGATGAGTTTTATTTTTGCTGTGTTCTCCACACAATAAAAGGAGGGCTATAAATAATGACGACGTGACTATTATTATTAATGACTGTGGGTGTTGCTGCTGCTGATTCACTAACCATATTCACAGCAATAAAACAAGTTAATCTCTGGCTTTCACTGTGTTACAGGTTCCCTAACCTGTGAAGCATTTAAAGCAGCAAAAGTGTCGGTATTATTTTTACGTGAAAAAGTGGTGCTGCTGCACAGAAAACCATCACCTCCTCTCTAATTGAGATGCTGTGCATTCACCATGTTTTTCCTATGGTCACTGGAGAGAAACCTGCTCCACACAGACTATCATAAATCAAAGGTTGAGAGGAAAAAACCAAAAGTGACTCATAAATAATGAGTGGGAACTGTGTCCAGAGAAAGCTAGACTCCTCCACATGCAATGTTTTGCCTGTCTCTGGCAGGATACTGGAGAACATTTGAGTGCGGAAAATAAATAACATTTTACATTCTTGTCTTGTCAAATTGGACCACATTGACCATTTGATGTATGATATCACCATATTTAGAAAGCCTTTTAGCTACCTGCAGATCGTAGTAAAAGGACGTGATCTCGGAGCTGGAGTGATTGTAAACGTGGGTGATCCTGGTGGGGTAGTTCAGGTCAGCGTAGAAGAACTGCAGGTGTTGGCCCAGACTGTTTCTAGATGCCACACGCCGACCCAAACCATCGTAACGGTACTGGATGGTCCAGCTGGCCGCTTTACTGTAGACACGAACTAAAAGACCTGGATTACAGATGATAAAAAGGAAGAACAGGGATGTGGAGAATGGCAAGACAGTTAGATGTTGCTGTTGAAAGCTACTACGTGCGGAATTTAAAAATTGCAGACTTTGGTTGTCCCCAATAGTAGTATACACTTCAGTGGTAAAATGTTGACAGTTTAGA
This sequence comes from Sander vitreus, assembly GCF_031162955.1. Classification (NCBI taxonomy): domain Eukaryota; kingdom Metazoa; phylum Chordata; class Actinopteri; order Perciformes; family Percidae; genus Sander; species Sander vitreus. Next base: position 35,890,805 of record NC_135856.1, read on the forward strand.
ATAAAAACCCGGTTTATGGCTTTGTCATACCAGCATTCAAAACGGCAAAAGTGAATGAATTGATATTGAATCACTGCGATCACAGGCCAAGTAAATCCACTCAAGTCTTTTGTGTCAAGTTAAACTTAAGTGAACTTTGACACGAGGTTGTGCTATTGACCAATAACAAGCTGTCTTGACAGTTCTGACCTTAAAGTAAACGGAGAGCACAAAATGGAGGAGGCTATTGTGCTTCTTAGCTGCACACAGCTGGATGGATGGATGAGGGTTAAATTAAAGGGTTAAATTAAAGTGCATGGTGCTGTGGCACCATGCACTTTAATTTGGACAAGACAAGGCAAGCATGCTTGGTTCTTTTGGGGAATGATTGTACAAGATGTACAAAGAATGTGTTTACGGAATTAACTCTCTAACTGGGATGTTGTAGGACCGATTGTGGGATTGCTGTGGACAAAGTACACACAGAGATACGCTGGTAAGAGTGAATTATGTTTTACCATGTATCCAGCTAATTTAAATAGCTCATAATATTGTGTGAACAGTTAGTTTCTTTTAATATTGTATCTGACGTTTTCTTTCGCGCGGTGCAAATGTTCCACCAAAACAAGATCCTTCTTGAGACTATTCTGCAGAGCCACCATCGCTGCGTCCAGAGCTTAGTTTGACGTTTCTGGTTGTTTAAAATTTTTTCCCAGAATGTAGCTGTGGTGTAGCCAGACCTTCGTCCACAGCGCTGTGGTGATAGGTCTGGCCATGCGAGACTACCATAATTGTAACTGACTAGCGCTAGCATGTTCCCAGCCGCTAGTAGTTCACTATGTCACCAAGCTTCTAGCACGGTCCAATTAATTAGGACACACGGATGATCTTCGCTGTGTCACTTCCTGGTGTGACTGGGCTACACTGGTACACTTCACTATGTTGGGCCACCAAAATAATAATTCCCACCTTTGGAGTTGTATTCAAATATCTCGGCTCCTCTCTGTCTCAGGAATCCGTCTTCATCCAGCCTGTACTGAATATCTCCCAGACGAGTGATTCTGTCCCTCAGATCGTAGCGTAGAGGGGTTAACCGACCACTGTTGCCAGGGTTCAGCAAATGCAGGTTCCCATTCAGGTCATAATTATACCTGGCAAGCCAGAAAGTTATACTATTAATATTTGGCATCATCAAATGATGGGTCTTTTTTTTCAGTTTAATGTTACGATCCTACCTCCACATCATCTTCTCATTGAGGGAGACCGTCTGCAGCTGCCCATCAACGTCATACTCGTAACCATATTTGGTCGTGTTGGCGAATGGTCCAATCTTTATCTCCCGCTTGGTGACTCGGCCCATGTTGTCGTACTGAATGGTGATCCAGTACATCAGAGACCTGAAGATCTCGTACTGGATCTCCTTGATGCGACCGTGCTGGTCGAAGTGTTTGGTGTAGGTCATCACTGCTGTGGAGATGATCTAAGACAGGGGAAGAAAAGTTCAGAAACCAACAGTTTTCTTCCTCCACTGACAAACAGCTGGAGACCAGCATGAACGACCAGACAGGACATGGGCATTAACATTAAACAAGTGCCATTCAGGGAGGTTTTTTTGCCCTGCTTTGTAGACACAAACACATTAAAGAGACCAGTTGTATTTTAGGAATCCAAGTATATAGCTCAGGGCCTGTTTATCAAGACTCTCAGAATCACTTCTAAGAAACAGATTGAAAGTTAAACTTGGACCTAAAACAGTTATTTGAGATTTCTCAGGGTTTCTACAGGTTTCACCAAGTCAAATTTAAGACATTTAAGACATTTTAAGACCTTTTCTAAGACCATGATGACTAAAATGTAAGACCTATATCACAACATCAACAACAAAGTCAGATCTCTGAGTCTAGAAACATTGTCTGACACAATTACCCATTTTCCTCATTGGCATTATAAGACGATTGGCTACAAAATAAGTTGTATGTTCTTCTCATTTGTAGTCGTAATACAGCAAAGTTATGTTTGGACTAGCGTCAGAAAGAACTACAACACCACAGAATAAAAAAAAAAAAATCTAAAGCGCTGCGGGAACATTTCAGTGAGCATTAGAGGTAGCGTTACATTGACGTAGGAAAATTAAGACCTGTTTAAAATGATTTAAGACCATAACCCAATACTTCAGCGAATGTAAGACTTTTTAAGGCCTAAAGTTTTGATTTAGAAAATTTAGACTTTTTTAGACTTTTTAAAGTGGCCATATTATGCTCATTTTCAGGTTCATAAATGTATTTTGAGGTTGTACCAGAATAGGTTTACATGGTTTAATTTTCAAAAACACCATATTTTTGTTCACCCTGTGTGTTGAGCTACAGAGTGAGACCTCTCAACTGTAACATCTCTGTTGTCAGTCGCACATGCCCAGTAGCTAGGTAAGGATTACATGAGCTAGCTAGCTAGTTTCTCCAACTTCGGCCTGTACGAGGCAGGATTAGCCGGGAGACTTCTTCTAAATGAGGGCGCACTTCCAACTTTGTGTGGAATACCTGCAGAACAGGTACATGTAAGTAGTTCTATACAATTTATTTTGTAGATTAGGGTGAATTCGTGTGTGTTGGAGCAGTGTTTTGCCATTGAGAACGAGCTAGCATGCTAATGGTTAGCCCCCTAGCACCCTTGTTTCGGCTAGTGACGTAGAAAGCTGTGCAGCTTTTCTCACTCAAAACAGCATGGATGTTTTTTTTTCAAAGTTTGTATGTGTGTGAAAGCACCAGAGACACAAAATAACACCCCAAATCCCAGAAAAAGTATTTTTTTCATAATATGGGCACTTTAAAACCCACGGAGTTGTCATTTAAGAAATGTTTGGTTTGCGTGGTCCACCAACAGCCTGTTAACGCTGTGCCAGTAAAGCTGCTTAATTAACCACTATCTGCGGAGGGAGATTACCTGCTGCTACTTCAAACTTGGTGTAATACAATAAAGATTTACATTTTTAGCTTTTTTTGCTTGTATGTTATGGATAACATGGAAGAAGTCACCATTACTTTTTTCTTCTTCCCGTCTTTCAAGTGTTCTCATTCCAATACAAACATTTACACGTGCATTTGATTTATCGAGGTCTATTCACACGGGACTAGTATAGCCTGGGGCCCTCTAGTAATTTCTAATAATTAGGGTGGTCATCTGTGATCTTAATCCCGTGAGAATTTGCCATGTCAAGTAAAAAATCTGCCGCAAATTTCTAAATCCCTAGTCCCGTGCAAATTGAACATGTTTTTTTTGCAGCGTGAACAATCTGAATAAAAACAATAGGTATGATTCTGTCATATCATCAGTAATGTAGAATTGTTCTGATATGATGTTCTAGCCATTTCTCCTACCCCACTGTGCAGCTGTGAAAAATCTCAGTTTGGAAGGACTGGGGAGGGTGAAACAGTAAAGTCACACAATTAAGATTTTTTATTGGGATGTCACTAGCTACAGGCCAATCAGGAGGTGGAGGGCTGTGGGTGATGCCAAAGTACACACACCTAACAATAGATCATTTATTCACTTTAATGTTCCGACTGAGTGTCAGATTTGTCACTGTCTGTCCCTTAAAATGCCTGATTAAATCAAAGTATCACCTCTAACTTCAACGACTGATGCACCTTATCAAGATTTAGGAGGTACGTTTTCTTACTTAACCATCATTTAAGGACAATCAATGCAGCCAATCCTGTCTTACCTGATTGATATCATAATAGATGACTCCAAATTTCCCAAACTGCTCCACCTTCCCAGATATATCATCAAACTGATAAAGATCGATTGGCAGCGGTGTCTCGTTGATGACAGCCTGCATGCTGGTGACTCTGAAGCTGTTGTCGTAGGTGTAGTCAAAGCGTGCATTCACCATCCCGTCCTCGCTGAAGCGGAATATCTGCCGGTCAACCAGCGGGCCGATCTGGCGATACCGGATTGAGCAGATGAAGCCTTCGCTCTGCAGGTTGACCGTCTTAAGCACACCAGCCGTCTCATCATACGTGAAACTGACCCGTGTTGAGTCATAGAGGATCTCTGCCAGCTTGTTCTGATCAGACAATTAAAACAGAGCAGTATGTGTTTACAATATTGGACTTTGTAGAACATTCTATCCCATTCATCCTGGATCAGTGTCACCATCAGTTAACTTTAATGACTGCCATCAACTAACTTGAGTGGTCTATTCAAGCTGTCAAAGTGCCTGTTTGTCTCTTCTGCAGCTGCTGCAGCTGCTGCTCATGCATATCACGCCTCACCACTCTCCTAGAGTCCACCTGACTGTGTTTCTTCACGAATCGGGCTGTATCTATCTCTCCCTGCCAGGACTTATGAGACACGAAAAAACTTGAGTCTTGGTGCAAAAATACATCTTCTTTCCATTTATTCCCTATATTATATCTGATTATCCTGTTCAGCATCTTAGGGAAAAGTTGCATTAAAATATGCAACTATTCATATGTGGGTTGACTTAACAGAAATGTAGAAATTCTTTCTATAAATATTAAATTTGTACTTACATAATTTAAAACATATTTTAATAGTAATTTTCATTGCAAAGAAGGGATAGGATGACACGACTGTGATAACTGTTACAAATATAAAACATTGTATTTATTACTAATGAACTACAAATGTACTTAAATATAAACAAATATAAATATATATATTATTAATTATGTTAACTCCGTAAAAACAGAAAATCACATACCTGTCTGCGATATTTGTACAGTATACAGCGGCCAGTCCCTAGATGGGCAACTCTGAGGAGCTAGAGAGAGAGAGAGAGAGAGAGAGAGAAATGGAGAGAGCAAAAACACAATAGAGATGAGCCCTTCAGTTTTAATATCATTACAATGATGATCAGATGAATGGGTCACTGATCAGACTTGAACAATACTCATAACACTAAAGATTCATCATGACTGTGAGAATTGACCATGGTGGCACTTGAGATGCAAATGTTGGGCTGCCCTGTTTCACAAAACAATAGACTGTAGGCTACTGTAGAACTACGATCTCTGCTCAAATATAACTCAACACTTATAACTCAAGTGTGTGGTGTGAAAGCTGTTGAAAGCTGTAAAACAAGAGGAAAATAACTTAAAGAAGGGACAGTTCTATCAAGTGATATGAATGGCAGTTTTATCACACACACATGCACACACTCACACACCTGTCCATCTTCAGAGTAGTCCACAGTAACAGAGGCGTTGCTCTCTGGGGGGGTGTAGATGTTCCTGTAGTAGCCTATGGATCTGATGGTCTGCATAGTGTGCCGAGCCACGCTGGGCATGGTGACCGCTGACAGACGGTCCCCAGAGTCATAGTCAAAGATGTACTGGTGCTGGCTGTGCAGCAGCAAGACCATGGACTGTTAGAGAGAGGGCAGAACATGCCATCAGAGCAGTAAAAGACACGAGTAGAAGCACAATGAGACACTTCATTTACACAATGTTGGTGAACATCCTATATAAATATCCATATATATATATATATATACATATATATATATATATATATATATAGTAAAAAAAAAATAATATACATGATGATTGGGGGCACTATAGTGCTAGGCAAATACAGTATGTAGCATAAATGAGTACACCCATGCTAAATTTGACTAAAAAGAGGAATAAAAAAAAATCATCTTTTGGAAATTGATCTTAATGCCTTAATTAAAAAAATGAGGAAAAATCCAACCTTTAAGGACACCAATTTCCTTGTGAATGAATAATGTATCATGAATAAATAAATGTTCTTCCTTAAAATACAGGGGGCATAAGTGAGTACACCCCTATGTTAAATTCCCATAGAGGCAGGCAGATTTTTATTTTTAAAGGCCAGTTATTTCATGGATCCAGGATACTATGTGTTGTGGTTATGGACATTTCTGTTGGGGTTGTTTATATTTATGTTGCCTGTTTTCATAATTCTGTCTGTTTCCTGTATATTCTGTATATTTCTGTTACCTATTGTGTAGATTTATCCTGTTTTGTGTATTCTGGATTGTGTATTATGTTCTGTTTCCTGTTTTATTTTGATAGTCTAGTTTTCTGTCTTGTCTAGTTTTACTTCCTGTGTTTTCCCACCTTTTTTTGATTACTCTGCCTCTCCGAATGTATCACCTGTCCCTTATTTGCTCATTACCTCTTATATATGTACTTATATACCTATTTAGCCTCTGTGTTCCCTTTGTGTTGTGTCAGATAATTTTGTGTTTGTGTCGTTGCCCAGTTAGTTTGTGTGTGTTCGTGTGCTTTCCCCGTGTCAGTTCTGTATTTCCCTGGTTTTTGTAGTCCCTTTTTTTTTTTGGATACCTTACTTTTTGGAATTGGTTTTTTGCTTGCTTCCCCCAGGACTCCCTTGGTTCTTTTTTGTGTTTTGATTAATAAATCCTCAAGCTCAAACCTTCTCCTGCCTGCCTGCCTCTCCCTGCATTTGGGATTGCATTTTCCAGGTTCCCTACATCGTAACAACTATGCATCCTGATAAAGTTCCCTTTGCTTTTGGAATTAAAGTAGCCCCACATCATCACATACCCTTCACCATACCTAGAGATTGGCATTGGGGACTTTCCATAAAATCATCTCTCAATGCAAATCAAACCAGGCTAACCGACATAAAAACATGCCAATCTCTAGGTATGGTGTAGGGTATGTGATGATGTGTCTATTTTAATTACAAAGGCCAAGGGAACTTTATCAGGATGCATAGTATCCTGGATCCATGAAATAACTGGCCTTTATAAATAAAAATCTGCCTGCCTCTATGGGAATTTAACATAGGGGTGTACTTACTTTTGTTGCCAGCAGTTTAGACATTATTGGCTGTGTGTTGAGTTATTTTGAGGGGACAGCACGTCTACACTGTTATACAAGCTGTACACTTTATACTTTACATTGTAGCAAAGTGTAATTTCCTCAGTGTTGTCCCATTAAAGATATAATGAAATATTTACAAAAATGTGAGTAAGATTGAACGTTCATGTATGTGTTTCTTCAGCCCAGTATCCTAGAGTCATGTTCTATTAAGGTTTGATGCCAATGCAGGACGTAGTGCAAGTTCATGCAGCAAAGTGGAAAGAAAGGATGTGGAGTTTAGGGCGGTGTAGCACATCAGACTTTTATTTATATATATATATATATATATATATAGGCAGTCTCATTGAGATTAAGATCTGTTTTCCAAGAGAGACCCGCGAGCAAGAAAGATTCACAACATAATCAACAACACAGAAACAACACAATTACCCCAAAAAGAACGAATTAAAAAAACTGTTAAAAAAATCGTAAAAAACATCAGATAATAAAGTTTTTAAATCCCCAAGGAGAATAAAGGACTCTTGTTTGAGGGAAGTTTGCAGTTTATTCCATTTAAAAGGTGCAGAAGTGAGGGATATAAGGATTGTGTGTACTATACATACTAGATTTAAAAGAAGAGATTTAAGGTAGTTTGGAAGATTCAACAGTATAAATGAATAACATGAAATGGATATTTTTTGTAGACTGTAACTCCTTGACTGTTATTCAAGTGATGATAGAGAACAATGATGTGTATGAAATTTGTCATTTGTGATAAAGCGTAATGCACTATAATACACAACTGAAGTGTTATTGGGCAGCATGAAAAAACAGAATATTACCATAGTAAAAGATAGAAATGAAGGATGACTGCACAATGGTTTTAAGGATGTAAGCAATATGAATCTTGAATGACAGTCTGCTGTCCAGCCAGATTCTTAAGTATTTGTATGACTAAGCAAGAGTTATATGGACGCCATTTAGAGTTTTAATGGCCGGAAAGTCAGAGTTACTGGTTGAGGTTGAGAATACAATGTACTTGGTCTTTTTTGCATTTAAAACTAGTCTGTGATTAAGGAGTGATAATTGAAAAAGCATCAAAGGCAGACTGAAGATGAGTCAGAGCATGGGCTAGGGTGGCATATAGAATTGAAAAAATGGACATTAAAGTATCGATTAGGAAGAATTATGTAATGTATGTTCAAACAGCAATGGACCAAGGACAGACGCCTGTGGCAACCCATTTCTGATGGTTAGATGGCTTGACTGAGTACCATCAGCAACATCAGTTTGAGGTCTCTCTGTAAGGTAAGAGTGGAACCAATTACAGTAAGCATGGCTTCATCAAGACCTATGAAGCCATGACTATAGACTATATACATTTACTGTATATGACATACTGTGGGGTTTTGCAAAATCATCCAATATTGACATTCTTCTCTGGCAATACAGTTGATCTATTAAGGAGGGTAGCTGCTTCAAAAAGCAGAGCATTTTTCACCAAATGATGTTGTATAATCAATTTCTATAAATGGTCAATTCCCTGAAGCAAGTGTGTCTGACTGGCTGTTATGAGGTCATCAACTGGCTTTTGAAAAAGTGACGTGTACTGGACTTGGTAGTTCAGCTTACTACATAATAGATTAGGCCGCGATAGGCACTGCACTGCCTTCCGTGTTGAAGATGCCCTGATCAGACCAGTTGCGTCTTTGGGTGGCTTGTGGCTCGGAGGTAGAGTGATCACCCCATAACCATGCTTAAATCCCAGGCTCAAAGTGTCCCTGATTTCTTAATCAGGGACACTTTGAACCCCAAGTTTCTCCCTAATAGCAATTAGCTGTCCACTGCTCCTACTTAGGATGGGTTAAACAGCATATGACATTTCACTACATTATACTGTGTGTATGTGACAATTAAGAATAAAGTTTGGTTTTTGTTATTCTTCCTGGGCAACCAACAGACATTATTTTGCTGTGGAGTTAAATGACATCAGGTATTTTTTGAGTTCAGTTCAGTCAAAAAATGCCACGCACTCAGCAACGCAAAAGTTGTGAGCAAAACGCTTCAATCTCATTGAAAACAAATACAAAAAGCAGCCCCAGGGTTACTATGTATTTGACTCAACCGGTTCCTGGTGATTGTGCTTTTGTGCGGTTGGTGAACTGGACCACAGGTGGGAATGTTTTTGAACAGTCTCACACAAAGAAAAGAAGGACAGTTATGAAACGATTTTGAAAAAGCAGCAAGTGGCAGCTACGGCCTGCACATTTTCAACCAACCTTCAGGAAAAAAAAGCCCAACATTTCTAAAAATAAGCAGACACAGCTTTCACACTAAAACATGATACAAGACCTGCTGGACATAGATCTATAACATCATTTTTCCTCAACTAGGATGCCCGGCGTTGAGGCCTTAGGTTTAGCACGCATAGCTCTTCTACAGGATAAGGGAAACTGGATTTCCTTTGTTGAATAATGGGACACCTATTTCCTCCAGTTGTCCAAAACAAAAGACAAAGCCATCACTTTCACAAATCCTCTGGGACCCTCCTGCACTGTAGTAGTGGATGATAATCTGAAATGTGAGGAGAATGCAGATCTAATCTATCAGAAGGGACAGCAGCAACTCTCTTTGTCTGGGAGATGTTTTAATGTGAAAAAAAAGCCATAAGCTCTCCTGGGTGTGCTCCTTGCCTCCGGCAGGCTGAAAAGATCACCTTGACCTCCAACTGAACCGGTCTGAGAGTGAGTCTGTTAAACTGGCTCATGAGGAAGTGATAGTGTGTTTTTTTTTGTGTGCATTTTTTTTTGGTGCACATTTGCTTTAAACTCTTTCACTGAATGAACTTAATGTATGATTGTGCATTAGTGTTTTATGTCTTTTATACACCATGCCATTGGGTTTGTGTTGCCAGGAAGATGACTAATTCTTGCAGTTTTGACTCATTTAGATTTTTCTGAAACTTATATCGCCCAAATATGTCGTCTTTGTTGGTTTCGACCTTTGTATTTATTTGACTGTTCTTTCTTGGGATTCAGCTGGAAATGATTACACTGCTTGCTGTAGTATCAGGGAAATACATGAGTATACCGCCCACTCAACTGCGCTCATGGTGTTCACCATAAATTACAGTATGTTGTATCCATATAGATGCAGTTATGATGTTGTTTGTGTGTCACTGTGCTCATGCACAGTGACATATATATATATTCAGTGATGAATACTGCTTTTTGACACTCTGTTTCCCAAAGAGGCTTCCAGGAAGAATTTTCAGCAAGGAAAGAAAGTGACAGATGGAGGAAGGAAGTGAATGAAAAACTAATGCAGGAGAAGGCGAGACTGTGCACAAAGTGACACATGGAGTAATAGAATATGGCTCATTTATTCACCAGGGGGGAATGATCTCTTTTCTTCTCATCAGATCCCTTGTTTTGTGGCTTCCCTTACTCCCGTTTTTCATCTTTTGTCTACTTCTTTCTCTTTCACTCGTCTTTATTTCAGTCTTTCTCCCCTTGTCAGTTTCTCCTGTTTTATTCAGTATTGACTAGTGTCTTGCTAACATGTTTTTAAACTGCCACTCAAAAATGACCAAGAAGAAAAGACAATTTTTCTTTTTCTTGAATTGCTTCGTTTTCTGGGTCTGTTTTCCCTTCTTTTTTTTGCCTCCAGGTCCATTTTTAAATATACTTATTTAGATCATCAAAATGTCTATTATAACTAATCACATGCTTTGTTATATTAATCTACTTTTCCTACATATTAATTGAACTTTGATCAAATCACTCACAGACAAAGGGGCATTTGGTAATTTACTTTAATTATTATATGAGCCATATCTGTCTGCAGTTGCCTAAGAAATATGAGTTATTGGTAGAACCACCACACTTGGTGCAGTCGATTCTTTAGATGCTAAGATACAGTTTCTTTATGATGTTGGCTCCAAGAAGAACGTACACTGTATACAATGTGAGACTGTCCTCAACCAAAAACAAGAACAACAGCCTTAGTTATTTTTCCAACACTTAAATTGACCTATAGTTACATTTTCCTGACACAAAAACTTTTTTGGTTATGCAGATAAAGACACAAAGGCAGAGGTAGCATCATCTTCAGATGCGGTTGAGAGCTCCAGACAAGCTGACGGACCCTTGAGTTGTTGTTTAGGTCATTGTTCCATTAAAGAGATATTAAAGCTTAACACTAGAATCACCATAGCCCACGCCATTAAATATATCGCTATGTTTCACTCCTGCCTTGACTTTTCCTGAATACCTATTCCTGTATTGTCATAATGATAGAATACCGTTTAGAAAACCAAATAGATGATATATTTTTTTTCTCGGGTACTCTAGCTATATAATTCAATGTGAGAGCACGAATGTTGAAATTGTAGCCGTGATAAATTAGCCTGAAGCTAATGCTTACCTCTTCCGGAGGATATTAGCCAACTCGGCGTCCTTTTGGGCTCTAAGCTGTCGCCATCTTTCAAATACATCTCCAATATTTACCCAGGGTTTGTTACGTCTCTGGTCAGGCGCACATATTGGATCTTTAAAGCCAGACGCGTTTGTACCTTGGTGCATTGCTATTATGGTGGCAGATTTGCTGAGCAGGAAGGAGAGATTTTCAGGAGAAGAAACTGATCTGCTCGTCCGTGAAGTGAAAGCGCGCGAGCAGATCATATCATAATACTATTTCACATTGTAATATTTTTGTTTTTAATCATTTGCATGTTTGAATGCTGCTGAGTGTCCCTGTGTGTGTGTAACAAGCATAGTGGGCGCGCGCTGTGCACGGGCCTAGGTGCGTTTTACTAATGCGCTGTTAAAATAAAAATGAAATGTTGCGCTTATTGACTTTAGACCAGGTTTTTGTTGGTCAATGGCACGATCACTTTCTGCTGCCTCAAGATAGCAATACGCCAAGAATGCACCTGAACACACCTCCCTGTAAGACCAGCACGCCCATGGGCACACAGATGGGCGCAGGTGCATTTGCTATTTAAACGACGTGTGCCCTGGACGGTCTTAAAATAGCAAAGACACTTGCGTCAGGCTTTGCGCCGTGCTGCGCCGGGTGCAAGATAGGGCCCTTAGACTTCATACATGCCCCGACACAGAGCAGGGAGAGGCTGCAGCATGATGACAAATACTAGTTTAGCCCCGGGCCAGTTTAATACCAGGTTTCGGTACCCATTCCTAAATAAAATCATTTTTCTTATTCATCGCGTCTTTTGCGATGTGTTCATTGCGCATGTTCATATCGCATATGTAGTCAGCACTACTACAGATGCATTGTAAACACCACCACTGTAACAATTTACGTGGTCCAGCCATATACTAGGTTTTGACCTATTGCTTAGAGAGTTTTTATTGCCCTGTACACCTTTACTCCTCTTTTCTCCATAAGAAAGTCATCAATTTTAAAGCCATCTATTTTCACTAGTGAAATGTCTCTCTGTACCCCATGGGAGCACTGTGGTCATTGGGAAAAACTCGGAATTTCCAAGTGTAAATTAACAGATGCTACTTTGTCATTACACAATATTGAATTACCATCCAATGTCACTGTAAGCCTGCCCATTTCAATGCACACACAGCTTATTGACTTAATTGGCATCCTCAACCAGTAAGTTCCATTCACATTGAAATAAAGTGAAAAGAGCCAGTGCTAAATTAGCTATAAAATCCAAGCTATATAAACTATGAAACTCCTCTCTCTAGAGGAAGTGAGCTGTCTGTTTGTAAGTACAGTCTTTGTGGCTGGTTGTTATCCTCACTAACTTTGTGACAGTACATTTTACTCGAGGGAAAAGCCTCAATTAGTGTTGCTTACTTTGACCAGAATTTATAGCAAACGCAGTAACCTTGCTTTGTGTGTGGAAAAAAAAAAAACAGAACAAACTGTGTGTGTGTGTGTGCGTGTGTGTCTGTACTTTGGCATGTCATTTATCTTTTCTTTTCATCATGTCTCTGCAGAGTTGAGCAGCATCTCTATCACAGTACCTCCTTGAGCGAGAGAGTGTGAGTGTGTGTGTGTGTGTGTGTGTGTGTGTGTGTGTGTGTGTGTGTGTGTGTGTGAGTGTTAGCATGCGTGTGTGGTATTTGATTCTCCTGAGTATGCTGTTAATAACACAGGTAACGCATTTGCAGCACTACATCATTAAAAAAAAGGGAGACTTTTTCTGTCTCGTTCATCATGAACTACACAGAATATACATAAAGATTGATACTCACACAGTGATGATACAACGATGATACATGCACACATCTGTTCCTAATTAAAGCCTTTGAAGTGAAAGTCTGTCAAACGAAATGGTTTCCGTTGTGTATTGTGTATACTGTAGTTAGTGATGTGTGTACATGGCTTTCAGTGTGTCCTCCGGTACCTTATCCAAGTAAGTGTAGCTCCACGTCTTTCCGTCAGCAAAGACTCGAGAGATGATTCTTCCCTGACTGTCGTACTCCCACTTCTCTGTGGTTGGACCCCTCTGGAGGCCTGTCACCTGACCAGTACTACACACACACACACACACACACACACACACACACACACACACACACACACACACACACACACACACACACACAAACACAAGGTTTATATGTGGCCATTCAAGCCATGTCACTGTCAATTGATAAATTAACAACCCTATGTCATTGTATTAGTGCCACAGCTAGTTGGTGGCACAGAGGCAAGTATGCACTGCTGAGTACTAGGTTCCATCCTCTGGGTGGGCTTTAATTGTTCGCTCCGTGTTTGCGTTGGTTTCCTCTGGGTGCAGACATGCATGCTAGGTAACTCCTGCCATTGCCATTAAAGGAGAATTCAAGTGCCTACCCATGTGAATCCTTCCGAGTGAACACAGTGAATCTGACTGCAGTAGATGTGAAAGAAATGCATGAAAGTTGTGCTAATTCAGCTCTGTTTAGTTCCGGTGTTGAGACGGCAAGACGAGTGCTTCGGGACCGTCTACAAACTACAAAAGAGATACAAAAATAGGCATTTGCTTATTTTTTAAAAGTAAGTGCTGTAGTACAACTAGCAGGAGACAAGTTATAATTGAGGTAAGTTTGGAGACACTACCTTATTTAATCTTGTTGTAGCTCTTTTCGGTGTTGTAGTTTGTAGATGGTCCCTAAGAATTAGCACAACTTTTATGCATTTCTTTCACATCTACTCAGGTCAGATTCACTGTGTTCACTCGGAAGGAATCACTTCACATGGGTAGGCACTTGTAATGACATCTCCAACATGTTAAGAGGCTAAAAGCACATTGCAACTGTTATTTTGAAGAGCTGGTTATTTATTAATTATATATTATTATTTAAATTTAATATTTGGTGTAGTTTGTAGTACAGAGTCTGCACTACAGAGATGTATTAATTATATATTTAAATGTAATATTTAGTGTAGTGTGTAGTACAGAGTCTGACAGACCACCCCCCCCCCCCAGTCAGATGGCAACCCTACCACCTTAACTAACACATTTTCTGCGGGAAACCCTGAACTAACTAACTAACTAACTAACTAACTAACTATCTATCTATCTATCTATCTATCTATCTATCTATCTATCTATCTATCTATCTATCTATCTATCTATCTATCCATCCATCCATCCATCTAAGTCAGGGTGTGGTCAACAAGTGTAATGTAATGTGTACCAACAAGTGCGTTAGATTTCCAAAGCCATGCATACAGTAGAAATACTGAGACCCTTTTATTAACTGAGACCCTGTTGGACTTTCCTTCAGAGCCCAATGGCACTAGTCTATCTAGTCTTTTAACCTATACGTTACAGCTTTCTGTAATTGAGTGAAGTAGGTGGAGGACACCCTAAAATCACAAATTGCCCCATTATAGCAGCACTTACCTGGAGTATGTCAAGTTCACTGACAGTAGCTTGCTGCTGGGAACCCAGAGTGTCGGATGGCCTTGCATGTCATAGATGATCTTCAGCAGAAACTTTCTGTGGTCGTCATAAATCTTCTCTGTTCGCAGCGACCGATCGTAATCTACAGACAGCAAGTTCCTACCATTCACCTGAGGGGGTTGAGACAAACAAACAACCAATGAATAAAGAAACTCTTGTGATCATATACATCTTTGATCAGCTGAAACATGGAATGCTATCTGACACTGATTATATTACCTGCTCCCTTCAAAGTGTGAACATGACTAAAATTTAACGGCCGTTAAAGGCTCCTACATGCTGCAATGTTGATTTCATCCCACAATAGAAAAGCGCTAGATCCATCAAACAACACTGGTTTATTCTGAGAGCCATATCAGTAGATTGATTATAATAGTAAAATTTGCCCTAGTCTGGCCTACCGGATGTACAGTGCTGGGATAAAGCCTAAGACGCGCCAGATGTCAGAGGCATTCTCCTTTTCCTTCCACTATCTCCACAATCTATTTTACAAGGGCACCGTTGCTGCATCCGGGGCTTAGCGCCACCCACGACGATTGTGACTTAAAGAAATGAAAAATAAACTAGCGTTCACCTTCGTGGGAACATGGATATAGTGTGCATGTTATGAGATGTTTGGTGTGTCTAAAATGGAAAGAGTTGATCTTTTGGGTAGCACGACCATGCTCAGATCATGAAACTTTGCTCCAGTGATGGAGCAAAAGGTTCCCAAAACCTGAGGGAATCAACCAGCTAATTTCCTGACAATCTGCACAGACGGACCGACCAATCAACAGAGTGACAGGGGACTGACAATGACTCAACGAAGTGTGTTATTCTCTTCTTTTAAATTATGGGTAACAATGAGAATGCTTCAGGATAAAGGATTAGCCAGCTGGCTAAACAGACAAACAGTAAATAAGCCCAGCTGTTAAATTATTAAATTCTTGTTAATAACTGGCTGTTCAATTCAACATATGCACCTCAGGCAGTGAATTAAAACTAACTTCTGATCCAAGACCAATAAAACACTGTAGCATCACAGAGCCAGCTGGCCACTCTTTAGCGCTTTCTAAATGACGTGCTGTTTGTTCAAACGCCGATTTACGAAGACAGATAACCTAGGTTCAGAGCTAAACTCACCTTATGACTCCTTGAAGCAAGGGGACATACTAAGAATTAGCCAATCGATTGTTTTCCAGACCTGTTTCATTAAAGAGAGAGTCTTGCTGGAAAATGTTCAAGAGTCACTTTCCTCATCTTTTTATTTATCTTCTCATTCATTCGCAAATTAGCACCAGTTGAATGCAGTGACGTGAATAAAGGGGCCAGAGAAGAAGACTATTGGGACGGTGGCTTGTTGCCAGCTGGAGGAGAAACAAGACTGGATAACAGCCAAAAGCCATGCAGAGTGTGAGCCACACCATATCAGAGGAAACAAATCATTTTGCAGATTGGCATGGCCTGTCATGTTCATAATGGAGCGGAGCAAACCGTGACTTCTATTTCAACGTACCACATAGGACTCACTGATAGTCCTACTTCCCTTTGCATAGATCACTTTACCTAACTACCTGGAATGGAAAGGCACTACTGGAAGAATGTCTGGGGTGTATTTACTGTACAACTACAGGTTTGGTCATTAACCCAATCTCAAGCCAAGTTCAGCACATCCTGGGTTTTTCTCACTGTAGTCCCTTTCTGGGTCCTCGTATGTAAGCAAGAGCGCCAAGCCCATGAACTATCGACTGATTTTTAAGGCTGGCCCTCAGTATTGGACTATTCGCATATTGGTTCGTTGGGTAGGTATTCGATTTTCAATTTGGGGATTTGAATATTGTTTTTTTGTTTGTTTGTTTTCTTTTTCTTTCAAAACTGTAACATCAGAATCCTCAAAAAATGGAAACAGTTAAATAAAACGGACTTTCAAAAAATGCGCATGCAGGCTGAAATGAGCAGCTAAATGTCTGCTAGCCGCTGGCAAGTTCTGTCCATCTCAGCCGAGAACGATGAAATGTTGAGTTATAACAGAGCAGTCTGATGTGTAGACATCCGTGTGGATATACTGCAGCAGCCGGCTGTAATGAGGGTAGAAATAGTACGGCCGTGCATAATTCCACTGCACGCTGGCTGAGTCCTGATCAGAAGCTCTGAATATTAGCGATTGAGTAGTACCCAAGCTTCGAAGCACAAAAAATAATATTCGAGACAGCCCTACTGATTTTGCATCATAGTTTGAATCCACTGTATGTCTTTCACCCCTACATTATTGACAATAAAAAGACTATAATACATCTCAGGATTAAAAATCCATCACCACTGTTCTACATTCATTCAATTCATCTCATAAAACTTGCCACCGTTGACACTCTGTGTCTGACAGTAGGCGTTTTCATTATTTCATCCAACAAGCTGCTCTACCATGCAGTTTCCCATTCACTCACATCTTGTGCTCAATGCACGTTCCTCAATAGTACAGTATGAATATTAGCATTTAGCAGAATGGCTGGACTAAAGTTCACTGGGTTATTGTGGGGCTGGATGAACATCCAGCCCCACAATCACCCCATCATCATTAATGCCTCGAATTGGCATCTTGTTGCTGCTGCAGCACAGCTGGACTGTCATTGTGTTAGTGAAGACAAATTATCATACACACGACACACAAACATGTAGCTGACACGTACAGTAAACTGTATTTATGCTCACCTTTGCACACCTATTTTCAAAACCACATCTGCCTGCAACTCATTATTGGTAGCTCACAATACAACACTCCCCATTACCACTAGTTGACCACCCATGCTGATACATTCATTAGGGTTTATTGGACCATGCTGAGAATGGCACCGCTGTGTGGATCAAACTCTCCAGAGGCCACATGACTGTAGAGTTTCCTCCTATTAGACTGGGCTAGTTAGAGAGCACTTCATGTAATATTCAAGCGCTGCAGACAAATCACTGTCCCTGCCTTCTCTTCAAATAGCTTGTGAGAACAACAGTCACAGAACAACAAGAAACCCCAATGTAGCTCACAGAGGGGGACAAAATGATAGGAGTCATAGGACTCAGTGATTTGTGAGCAGTGTTGCCTTAAAGCAATAATGTGTTGGATTTACATCTAATGTCCAGCTGGGGCCACAATGTTCAGTGCACAGTATGTTCTCTCACCATCTGTGTTTGGGTTTCAAACAGTCAAAACACATGCAGGTGTATTTAAATTGTCTGTAGGTGTGAATGTGCTAGTCTATACAGTATGTGCTATCCCTGTGATATTATTGTACAATAAATACATGATTAATTAAACTGGTCCCTATCCATTGGACAACATGGACTGAGCCAAATCCCATTTTCAATGAAAGAACATGCATGTCAGTCTAACCCTATTTTCTCTATCATTTAAGAAATAATGCCAGCGTTTGTAGATCAGCAGTCAGCGATGAAAAGGCTTTCTATTGTTCACTTTTCACGGAGAGCACTCACCCTGAGCTTTCTACCAAAGACAATGACTTTTCCACGTGTCTGTTCCTTCCTGAACCTCCACTCCACCAGGTTTTGGCCATTCTCTCCCGGCAGTGTCATGTTGCGTCGGGCCACAGTTGGGTTAGCAGCACCTAGAAATGGAAATGAAAAAGACATGAATACCAACAATACCATACTGAAAAAAAACAGAAAGATTTTGCGTTTGTTTAAACGCATGACATCTGCTGTGTGTGTAAATGTTAGAGTGGAGCCTGCTGAATGCTTAGTTTATTTTACAGTTTGATAATTATGAATCACTCCCTGCAAAGGAAATCAAACTATTGCTCTTTTTTAGATTGTTTCTAACTTCATTGCAATATCCTGGGTATTGTGCACTACCTGTGAAGCTGCACCTTTTTACAGTGCATGGCAGATCATCCTAATCATGCTAGTAATATAATATATTACTGAGCTCTTTTCTTTATCAAGTGCAACATAGTTAGGGCTGGGTATCAGTACTCAATACTTTGGGCAAAATAACCCAGTACCAAGAAGTACTTCTTTAGTCAAACCAAAAAATGATTACTTGTGTGGTTTTGCTCGCAGCCAATCACCGCAAGCGTTTAATGCGACGTATGATTGGCCCAATACTGCAGCAGCTAGTAATGGAAGCATGTTATGCACATGTGTGCTTCCATTCACATGATGGGTATCAAATGAATAAAAAAAAATGGTATCACATGAAGTACTCTATTGGTATCGGTATCACTTTAAGGGTATTGGTATCCTAATTCTTTAAGCGATACCCAGCCCTACATGCAGGCATGTACTCATGCAGGCATGTACTCATGCATGTAGCATGGATATTGATCATTTACGGAAGCCATTAACCTCTCTGGAAGGTTTAATGTCTTTAATGTCCACTTCAGACTCTGAGGATCAGATGGGCTTTGTATATGGTTTATATATTTTAATGTAGTCCATTTAATGCAAATCACATATCATATCAATCAATTTGAACTGCTACTAACCATGTTCAAAAGCATGCTGTAGTGTTTTAGCTTTGAGCCATTATATGAAAATGAGCCTGCAGAGATTTGACACTTGAGTTGCTCATTAATCACTGTAAGCATCACTTCTGTATTTATTGTTGTGAATGTTATATTGCTGCAGTTTGGTAGGTCAGCTGCTAATGCAGGCTTGTAAATCCTAAAAGTCTGCACTTCATCACCATGCAATGATAAAATGACATATTTATTATGACAGATGACCTACAGTACATGCAACATGTTTTTTTACACTGTACTGTAAAATCAAATCCTGTTGCGTCAAATCAAACTGTGAGCTGAGCAAAGTATCGCTACAGCTGGAAATGCAGTGGCCTGCACCAAGTGTCGGAGTAGAACAGAGAAGATGACACTGACACTGATATCCTACTATGATCCTTTTCACAAACAGGCCCTTCACATGGTGATTACCTGCGGAGAGCTTTGTTGGCAAAAGGCTTCTGATAGAGCATGCGACACAAAAACTCTTAGCTTAACACATTTACATGGAAATCTGATACATAGCGTACTGAGCAATTTATAACTCATAAGCTGTTCATGAAGATAGCCTATACACATACTGCATAGTGTAAAGCAAGCTAAAGTAATTTAACCAATGTCAACCAATCTGTAACATAATCCTTTTGACATGACACTTCTGATTAGTCCACATTATATATTCCGGGTAATGTGCTCAAAACTGCATACCTGCCAGTATATGGGGCTCTGTCTGGTAGTGTGTGTCCATCCCATTGGCATAGATAACCCTCAGTGAATGGTCATTACCCACCTGGTAGCTGTTACGAAGCTGGTCTATATGACAGAAAGACAGAAAGACAATTATCATGAAGTTATTCAAAAACATAGTATCAATAGACTTCTCACAGCAGACATTTTAGGTGCTTCTCATGGCCCTTATTTGATAGCTCCTCGACTCATCGGTCATCGGCTGAACCGGATGTTGTTCTGTCTCTCCTCGGCGAAGGCCGTCTCTCAAAGCTTTTTTTTTCTGTCCTGAGGACCGAGGAGCGAACATCGAGGAGGGATCAGTGGATAGACATGAAAGGGGGAGAGAGATGGGGGACGACACGCAGCAAAGGGCAGCAGGTCGGATTCGAACACGCGCTGCGAACGCTCTTACTGGGTGAGCTGGAGGCCGCCCCAGGAATGCAGTCATTTGCAACAAATGACATCAAGTACACCTGTGCATGACAGGCCAAAATGTCTGCAGTTAAAGAAGTCACTTAAAATGAAATGAGGGGAAGGAGAGAAAAAAAAGATAAAGAGAGGAGAGCAAGACAGTGCAAGTGACAGAGGGAGGGCGATACAGGCATGTAAAGAGAGAAAACAGTAGAATTAATTACGGTGGGCCCTGAACCTGCTAATGGAGCTCAGAGCAGGTATTCACATTCCACAGCCTCTTTTAATTAGGTTCCCCTTGACCTCTCGCAGGACTAATGGCGCTTTGTGCGTGTGTGTGTGTGTGTGTGTGTGTGTGTGTATGTGTGTGAGAGTAAGAGAGAGATAGAGGCTCTCTAGGCTATAGACATTTTACTTTTTTTGTTGACTACCTAAATACCCCTGTAGATAAAACATAACCCTTAGAGGTTATTTTCAATGGAGAGAGTATGAAGAGAGAGCACACAGAGCACCAAGAGAAACGGTTAAGAAAGCTGCTGTGCAACCTTTTATATGTTTGTCCCTCCCCTGTTTTGTGTGAAGTATCAATGTCCTGGCAGGAACAATATGTCCCCTCCCTCACACTGTGGGACATATCAGGGGTTTTTGCACTACTACAGGTATGGTTATGGCAGGTTAGGGCCCTAAAGAGTACAAAATTACATGTGATAGTGACCTCAACATCAGCCAAAACAAACCTAACAAAAGTGTGTAAAATGTTCATATTTGCTATATGTTTTATACAGCTAAAACAGCCTGGGGTTAAATTGATCCCAAGGAACACTGATGCGTACAAAATGTGTACAGGACATTAAAAATATTTCATCATGTTACTTTTATGTTAACCTAGTTGTCCTCATTAAAAGGGTAACTACTGTTTTTTTTTCCAACCTGGACCCTATTGTCCTATGTTTTTGTGTCTAATACTGGTCCAGTATTAAGCAAGATCGCTGCAGTCGGCAGCGGCGAAACAAGCTACAATGTAAGTTAATAGGGCAATTGTCCAGCTTGTTTTTACCTTCACAAAAGTGCTTGTTTTGCTGCTGACAGGCTCAGATTAATATTGTGTCTGACAACATTATGGACAGGATTTTTAAAGAGGTCGACCTTTCTGTTAAAGAGTAAGATCCTTTTTTTAAACATAAAAACCTGCTAAATTGCGTACGCTAAACCCACCAGACTCCACGTAAATAAACAGTAATTTTAGCATCTTAAAATACACTTCATTCAAAGTCGATAGAAAACATAAAACTATCAAAAGCTGTTTTGGGTCATCTTTCCACTGTTCCAACCATCACAACTGTAGTTTTGGTTGAAATAAACACATAGTTTACCGGTTTACATGTGAAAATATGCTGGCTCTATACACGCTTTAGCAAGTATTGCTTTTTTAAATGGAGTCTGGTGGGTTTAGCGCTAGCAACTTCAGAGCTGTTTCTGGTTAAACAGAAAGGTCTCAAAGAGGTTTTAAAGGTCTATCTCTGTAGGGATCCTTTCCATAATGTTGTCAGACACTTACAATATTAATCTGAGCCTGTCAGCGGCAAAACGAGCACTTCTGTGAAGGTAAATACAAGCTCGACAAATGCCCTATTAACTTACATTGTAGTTTGTTTCGCCGCTGCCGACTGCAGCGATCTTGTTAAATACTGGACCAATGTCAAAGATTGTTGTTACAATCAGTCACTTAGACACAAAAACATAGGAAAATAGGGTCTGGTTGAAAAAAAAAAAAACGGTAGTTACCCTTTAAATGAGGAAAAGTCATTCAATATGAAGCAAAACAAATGATGACATGCCCTTTTTTAAAGGATTTCAACATTGATAGTGGTCAAACTGACCCCAAGGATTACAGGAGGGTTAGCCTTTTAAAGCTGTCCAAAATGTGATTCCTGCAAACAGCAACCACTGTGTCATCGTTTGACGGGGATTGCATGTTGTGGTTTAATATTATGGGGTGGATCCACTGGGTGGATTTGATCCTTCACTCCCACCCACCCACATCAATTTTCCAGCACAAAAGATAGGCTTTGTACAATATGTTATGAATGGGGAGAGACAGAACACGATAGTGCATTGGGATGAACATTTGCTCTGTTTTTCCTTGTTCAGCATCATTGGCAAGCCCTGCATTACCAACATGTTCTCCTGCTTTCACAAAACAATCAACAACAACATAAAAATGACAAAATACAGCAGTTACATTACCTTGTTTGCCATTTCTGGGCTGCACCCAATGTGATTTCACAATGTGATATGCAAACTGGGCAGTTTAGATGAAAGCGAGGAGGCGAAACAAATAAATAATGTACATGTATTGATGTAGAGGAATGCTACACTTGTCAATGGCTTTGAATAACTTATTACATTCTGATCGATAACTGGTCTGCTTTGAGGGAGTATCTACTCTGTTTTCCCTCACACTTGGGGCACATGAACCAAACAAATGCTGCCTTTTATGCGGGATATCTGGTGTGAAGGATCATAAGGATGGTGAAAACTTCCCCTGAGCCACAGGGTCATATTGTGACAATCTGAATAAAACATTTCACAATTTGGCAATTGGACAGAGAAATATAGATTTGATGATTTGGAGTGTTACTCTGGGAAAGTGCTGAGAAATGTCAGAATTACCTGGGTGAAGTAATATGTATAATGCTGTTAACGCACATGTGTCAAACTCAAGGCTTGAGAGCCAAATTCGGCCCCTTGCATATTTTGATCCGGCCCGCATATCAATTTACTGTAGGTCCACAATAAATTTTGGCCGACCGAGTTTTTGTCGCTTTTTTTAAAGGTGCTCCACGTGATGTTGGGCACTTCTTGTTGACGTTCAAAGTATTTTCAAACAAAATGAGGCTAGCTCGCCCCTCCTCCTCATCCCGTCCCCTCCCCCTCCCTTCCGCGCACTAACCCCCCAACCCCCACCCCCAACTCCTTCTTGTCAGTTATTGGCTGGAACACTGTTTGTTATGTTTGGTGGTGCAGGTTGGCCAGTTTGTTTTTGTTGCTGTTTGTGGAGCCTGGGCTGTTTTTTACAGTGTGTTCAGGGGACAGGCAGCTAGCAGATAGTGAGGAGATGTTTGCTGTATGTGACAAAAAATGTTGTAGCCTAAAAAAACGAGAGACATCGCTTAGAACACCTTTAAAGTTTTTAGCTTTTTTCTACGTTTTTGACACTTTTTCGGAGGGTTTTTCGGTGCTTTTCTGACTTTTTTGGGGGCTTTTTCTGGCGTTTTTTCCCCAATGTTTTTGTCACTTTTGCTACCGTTTTCTGTTTTTCTATGATCAATAAGGACCTTTTTTCTGACTTTTTTAGGACTTTATGTCGACCAAACTGTAAGTGAGAAGACTTTATAAGACATACAATAATAAGTTCAAAGACATTTGACTTTTCTCTCAAAGCAACACTAGAGAAGTTTTTGTAACTTAAAATAATGTTTCCAAAATCGTTTCGGTGGTTCATCAACTCATAAAAGGGTGAACGGCACTTCTGCATTCGCTTTACGGCCCTCTATCGGCTATAACCGCACTATGCAAGTTTGGCAGATCAGGTAGTGGATCTGTTGTTCCAATGAGACATACGACAGCGGTAATGGACGCTTCCAACCTATAGGGGGACCGAAGCGGGAAAAGTTCTCTAGTGTTGTTTTAAATAAAACGCATGTCTTTGAACTTTACATCTGGCCCTGGATGCGATTCTCATTTTCCAGTGTGGCCCTTAGTGAAGTCGAGTTTGACACCCCCATGACTTTCCCATCGCTACATGGGGCTGCTGACTTTAAAGCCATTGTCTCCTGATCCTTATAGCACGTTAAACACACAGCAATGATGTTGCAGGTTTGTCTAAATGTTTCATGAAACACTATTGTCTTCTTTGTAGACTCTACATTGTGTGACACCTTGCATCTTCTTTAATGTGGTTGAGATAATGATTGATCCTTAAACACTAGCTGGGCTTCTTCCACAGTGATTCATTTTCATCTGAATCACAGCCAGCCGTCAGTGATTGAAATGGTTTTCCATTGAAAAAAAAAATAAACAGGTTGAAAAATGTTGAATAGAGAACACACAGTTTCTACGCGAACGATATCATACAGTGTGATTTACATTACAAAGGCATTCTATTCACACACACACACACACACTTGTGTAAGCGCCTTACCTTGCACCAGAGTGTAGAATGAGTCTATTGATGAAAGGTTGGTTGTGATGGAAACATCCTCATCTCTCCCTGACGTCTCAATGTCCACAGCAACAGCCCCTGACGACATGTCGCCGTGGAGATTGGTCACCACGCCGGTGGGGAAGGTCACATTAGTCAGACGACCCTCGCTGTCATAGCTACAAGGACAGTGTGGACGCAGGGAGGGAGGAATAAAGGGACATTAGTTTCCATTAATGTAATGTGCTTTATGGAACCCTGTAAAAAAATATGAATCTACATTACACGCACACACGCGCACACACACACACACACACACACACACACACACACACACACACACCACAGTTTCTTACAGCTGAATGTGCTACAGCAGCTCAGGGAAACAGCAATTTTAGAGAAGGTGGAATTAAAACTGGTAGATCTGGAAATATTATTAATCTAATTAGAGGAAGTCAATTTTAAATTCAGCGAATTTCTACTATGTTATGAAACTAGGCTTTTCAATTATTTTCTGTCTCTAGACATAAACGTGTAGAAACAGTGGAGGAGAGGAGTGTATGTCAGATGTTGAGCTGGTTTGAGATTGATGTTGTTCTGTCAGAAGGCTTTTTTCAAAGCTGTAAAACCATCAGGAGCTAATATAAATCTCATTAACGTGGGAAATATACTTGTAGATGGCTTTTGAAAATAAAAAAATAAATAAATCCAACTGTCCCTCCATCCATCAGCACACAGCAGTGCAGGCATGCACTCAAATATAAACACAGTAGTGCTGCTCACTCATAGAAGGTAGTCCAGCCTATTTGGATGCTCTTGGTAGCCAGCAAACCACTGTTGCCGTGGTAACTGAACAAGACCAGTTCCTGACCCTGAGCCGTGAGACTCTTCAGACCTCCATTAGTCCCGATGGTCAGCCAGATGACCTATACACAAACAAAAAACACAAACAGCCACATGTTCAGATTCCTACTTCATGGGAGCCGTCGCCTCAGACCGTTAACATCAGTCTGTTTATTTCGATAAATATTGTGTTGTTATCAAAAAAAAGAAATTGTGAGAAGCAACACTGTATTCAAAATAATGATAAAAAAAACAATTAGTGGTTGGCTGAATGCAGTTTTTTGAATCAACGGGTATTTTGATAATAAGTTCAAGTTTGGCAGCATGGCAAAAGACTTGCTCATCTCACCTGATTGTCTGGGGCGACCACACGTACGGGCAACCTGTTGGTATCTCTACGGATGCGGAGGGTGTTTCCGCTGCTGTCTGTCACCGCGGTTACATCTTCCTCATTGCTGAGAGTGAAGGAATGGAGGTTGGAAAATGACAAAGTGAAAATATAGGTTAAGTTTCAAAAGAAGGAGAAGAAACAAAGAGAGTAAGTATTTCTTAAGATGTTACAAATACGGACAAGAAACACGAGTTCCCTTACTGATATAAACTAAACCTTTTATTTATTCAGGGAAGGTTCACTGAGAGGAAGCCTCTCTTTTGTACGAACGCCCTGACCACATTTCACACAGTAACACACATTGACATTGATCTTTCTGGCCACTGAGCAGCTCCACTGGAGCCGTTTAGGTGTTAAGGGCCAGTGGTAATTATGAGGGAGGGACAAGCGCTGTTCTTTCACTTTCCCCACCCTAACCTTATCCACTTATTCTGCACTTTATGTATTCTGTGTTCTTGTACTGTATTGAATGTGAAACTATTTGTTGTCTTGCATGCCTACGCTTTTCTTGGCCAGGTCGCCGTTGCAAATGAGAACCTGTTCTCAACGGCCTACCTGGTTAAATAAACAAAAAATCCTGTCGTACTGAACCTTCTCCAACCTTTAGGCCACCACAACCTTTGCAGGGGATGTGTTGCACTCATCTTCATTGCAAAATTAAATTCTATTCCCCCCCCCAACCAAATATGTGTTCATTTCCACACAAACCAACCTGTAGCTGAAGTTGTATTTATAGTCTCCAGTGACCAGAGACATGGTGAACTGATGAGTCCCGTTCCCATCAAACACATAGAGCTCCTGAGAGGCTGGAGAGGCCACTTCATAAGAGCTGGGACCTGAAGCCAGGGAGCCTGGAGACACACAGACAAGCAGATGGATACACTGTGATTTCTGTATTATTATATGTTTTATTATGAATTAAAATACCCACAAATATATAGACCTACAAGTCCAGCTAAAAATTATTAGACCATTAAACACTACAAGTTTCTAAACTGTGAGGATTTGTCTGCATTGAGAACTTTTACTTTTAATACTTTAAGTACATTTTCTCTGATGATACTTGCAACATGTTCAATGCAGGACTTTTACTTGTAGAGAGTATTTTTACAGAGTGGTATTAGTACTTTTAAGGATCGGAATACTTCTTCCACCACTGCTGTCTATAATGTGAAATATTTGGGACAATTTGTGTACACTGCAGCAGTCAGAGCCTAAAGCTTATTTCGTCATTTAGCCTGTGAGACCATGCACAGTTCAGTAGGGTCTGGAGTAAACTGCTGTAGTACCCGTTAACATCGTCAACCCCTCACCCTCTTTAATGTGTCCGCCTTGCCAGTGCATGCTGTCTAGCCTAGAGTTTAGATTCTCTGCCTGAACTCGGCCCGCCACTGTCCTCCATCAAGCAGTTGTGTTTTTTTTATCATTACTTTATTAGCCTAATTGGGTGGGGAGAAAGCTCTGCCTCTCCAGCTTCTCCCGTAGCTCTGGGTATATATCCTGACCTGACTTGAGTGTGAGGTAAATCCCATCTGTAGCACTGTCTTCGATAATTGCGCAACCAGGCCAGATTGTTTCAGATATCTCACGAGTCCTTTAGCAGCAGATATGGTCTCTCCTATATCCATCGCGTTGTCAGCCAGTGCGTCGGCATGCAGACCGTGGTGAAGGACAGTATTAATTAGGTGATCGAGACAAGAAAGTCTTCTATATGGTTCCAGGGCTTTGACTATGTTGCTGCCTTGATCTGTTATCCACAGGTAAAAGGAATTGTAGTTGAGAACGTCAGTTATAACGGCCCACGTATTCAAAAATTTGCCGGGTTTAAATCGGGCTCTGGCTCATAATCACAGTTGATGTGTTGGGCCGGGCCGGGCTTTAGTCTAGCCACTGTTCAAAGAACATTGAAGCATCTGTAGAGCATTTCACCTTTTGTTTAGAGCCCAGGCTGGCTCTGACACAGGTTCACACCTTAATTAATTGAAGCACCTTTGCTTGATGGAGCAGACGGTATTAAGTCCATGCAAACTCACTCAGACAGACTTGTTGAATGTGTTTCTCAGCTTTTGTTTATTTGTTGTTTCCTGTTAACTTGTATAAAACCCTGGCCAGAAATTTCCCAACTTTTTCTGTCTCCACTGGGTAGTGAATACAACTCATCTGAATCAGCTACAGAATTCAACATTACTATTTCTTCCAACATTCTTTCTGGCCCAAAAATGAGTGCATGTGGTCCACATTCCATGTTACAGTGTACACACATCATGGCCTACATACCCACAACACTACATGCACTCTACCATAATGTGTCTATCGCAACAAATAGGGTACAACAATGGTGAATTGGGTCTTAAATTACATTTTATTTTTCCTAATATTTTGGCCCTCCCAAAAAAACAACCTTAGTATGTCCACTTTGTGTGTGTGTGTGTGTGTGTGTGTGTGTGTGTGTGTGTGTGTTCTGTATACTCATACCAGTAGGTGGTTGGTTGCATCGTATGGCTCGAATCCGGATGTTTCCCAGATCAGCCACGTACAGTGTCCCATCCGGAGACACCACTAAAGAGGAAGGGCAATTAAGCCTTGCGTCTTTAGCGTAGCCATCTCCTGTCTGATAGCAGTCACAGTTGGCATCGTTCTGCAGGACAGAGGGAGGCAGGAAGTGGGAGAGGAAGAAGTAGAAAAGAAAGACAGAAAAGAAGTGAGAGATAGAGAATAACATTACATGAATAATTCAGCTCGGCCAGAGTTGGGCGCCATCCAAAATTCGAAAGGAGAAGAAATTCTCATGAATCTCTTCTCTTACATTTTTTCCATACTATTCTATGATTAATATATTAATGTTGATCAGACTACCTGCAGTCAGTGCACCATTGCCTTGTATTGTTTTGGGATTAGATGACAAATATTTATGTCATCTAATCCACATAATTCTCTGACTGCTACACAGCTGTACTATATTGAGCGAATCAAGATTAAGCTATGAAATTAAGATATAAAAAGGAAGACATGGAGGACTAAAAATGATAGCTTTCATCGTCAACTTATCTATATAAGAAGTAGCTGTGGTATAATACCTTGCAGTCACAGTCAGATGGCGCTCCAGCTAGATGGGTAATTTCTCCGTCAGTCGACACCTGGTTGGGTAAAACAGAAGTAATCTTTCATAGAAAAGAAGACAACACACTAAAAGCATTCAGTTCTTCATCTTTGTGCCTGCATCTGGACTTCAAATCTGAACTGGGACCTTTGTTACTTCTGTTACCAACTACTGTCCTGCACAGTAGTTCAAAGTTGTACTTGCTTGTACATATACTTTATGTCCTGAAGATTACCTGTCGAATGCGGTGGATTTTCTTCTCATCCGTCTCTGCGATGTAGAGGACACCGCTGTAGGACAAGGCGATGGCTGTAGCTCCCTCCAGCATGGTCTGGACCGCTCTCTTCCCCATAGTATATTCTATACCAGGTACCTGGCAGTGCATGGGACGACCTGCCACGATACGAACCTGAACACACACCCACACACACGCACACACACACGCGCACACACGCACACACACACACGCACGCACGCACGCACGCACACACACACACACACACACACACACACACACACACACACACACACACACACACACACACACACACATGGATGCTGGTTATTAGTGATTAAGTAACATTGTGTATTTTGGGATGATTCATGATTTGATATGGTTTTCTTATGTTACTTCAAAAAAGTTATAAAAAATAAAATAAAATATTTAATGAAAATCAAAAAAGCAGCACATGTAAAAGGACATTTGTAAAACATGCTCTGCTGTCAATGTGGGTATAGACAACACCTGTACCTGTCTATTTTCCGTGATCTGCAACACTACGTTGTTGTCCAGGACGTAGATGGAGTTATCCATGGGATTGATGGCTAGATCTGTGGGCCATTCTAAACGAACCTGGATGTAGAGATGATGGGACGAGGAGAGAGAGTTCCACTTCACATGCTACTTCGCTGTACAGTTTCATCAAACTATACTGAGTTTTGCTATCTGATACTAGGGATACTAATGCTGATATACAGTGTATTTCCTAATTGTTTGTCTGAGTGACTTCTGAGTTGAATGGATCAGTGGCTGAATGGCACTGTTTGATAATGACAGATGGTTTAACAATGACGTACATGAAAACAAAACTTTCCATTATCCCGAGGTCTGCTGCCTCAGTAAAAAAGAAAACTGGGAGATCAACCCCTTTTAGAAAAGGTTGCTCAGGGCCAGTTCTACAGAGGACTGAGGGGGCATTTGTGAAAATATTTATTAAATGTTATTTAAATATGAAATAGTTATTTTAAAGTATGAAAACCTAAAATCTAACAAAATAAACCTAAATTCATTGTTTCTATTAAACATGGGCTGTTTTATGACATCCCATGGGCCCACCACCTGTGGGAGGAACCGCTGGGGTCGGGTGCGCTGCCACATGGGTGGCAGTGAAGGTCAGGGGCCTCGACGGACCAGACCCGGGCAGCAGAGGCTGGCTCTGGGGGACGTGGAATGTCACCTCTCTGTGGGGGAAGGAGCCGGAACTTGTGCGGGAGGTGGAGCGCTACCGGTTAGATCTGGTGGGGCTTACCTCTACGCACAGTCTTGGTTCTGGAACCATACTCCTGGATAGGGGTTGGACTCTTTTCTTCTCCGGAGTTGCCCAGGGTGTGAGGCGCCGGGCGGGTGTGGGGATACTCACAAGCCCCCGGCTGAGCGCCGCTACGTTGGAGTTTAACCCGGTGGACGAGAGGGTCGCCTCCCTACGCCTGCGGGTTGTGGGGGGGGAAAACTCTGACTGTTGTTTGTGCATATGCACCAAACAAGAGTTCAGAGTATTCGGCCTTCTTGGAGACCTTGAGTGGAGTCCTGCATGGGGGCTCCAGTCGGGGACTCCATAGTTCTGCTGGGGGGACTTCAACGCGCACGTGGGTAATGATGGAGACACATGGAGAGGCGTGATTGGGAGGAACGGCCTCCCTGATCTAAACCAGAGTGGTTGTTTGTTGTTGGACTTCTGTGCTAGTCATGGATTGTCTATAACGAACACCATGTTCGAACATAGGGATGCTCATAAGTGTACTTGGTACCAGAGCACCCTAGGCCAAAGGTCAATGATCGATTTTATAATCGCTTTCATCTGATCTGAGGCCATATGTTTTGGACACTCGGGTGAAGAGAGGGGCGGAGCTGTCAACCGATCACCATCTGGTGGTGAGTTGGGTCAGGGGTGGGGGGGAAGACTCTGGACAGACCTGGTAAGCCCAAACGGGTAGTGCGGGTAAATTGGGAACGTCTGGAGGAGGCCCCTGTCCGACAGACTTTCAACTCACACCTCCGGGCGGAGCTTTTCGTGCATCCCTGTGGAGGCTGGGGGCATTGAACCTGAGTGGACGATGTTCAAAGTTTCCATTGCTGAAGCTGCGGTGAGGAGCTGTGGTCTTAGGGTCTTAGGTGCCTCAAGGGGCGGTAACCCACGAACACCGTGGTGGACACCGGTGGTCAGGGAAGCCGTCCGACTGAAGAAGGAGTCTTTCCGGGATATGTTATCCCAGAGGACTCCGGAGGCAGTTGCAAGGTACCGAAGGGCTCGAAGGGCTGCAGCCTCTGCCGTGAAAGAGGCAAAGCAGCGTGTGTGGGAGAAGTTCGGAGAAGACATGGAGAAGGACTTTCGGTCGGCACCAAGGTGCTTCTGGAAAACCGTTCGCCACCTCAGGAGGGGGGAAGCGGGGAACCATCCAAGCTGTGTACAGTAAGGATGGGACGCTGTTGACCTCAACTGAGGAGGTAATAGGGCGGTGGAAGGAGCACTTTGAGGAACTCCTAACCGACTAATACGCCCTCTATGGTAGAGGCAGAGCTGGAGGATGAGGGGGGGATTGGCATCAATTTCCCTGGTGGAGGTTGCTGAGGTAGTTCAACAACTCCACAGTGGCAAAGCCCCAGGAATTGATGAGATCCGTCCAGAAATGCTTAAAGCTCTGGGTGTGGAGGGGTTGTCTTGGTTGACACGCCTCTTCAACATTGCGTGGAAGTCTGGGACGGTGCCTAAGGAGTGGCAGACCCGGGGTGGTGGTTCCCCCTTTTTAAAAAAGGGGGGACCAGAGGGTGTGTGCCAATTACAGGGGTATCACACTTCTCAGCCTCCCCGGTAAAGTCTACTCCAAGGTGCTGGAAAGGAGGGTTCGGGTCGATAGTCGAATCTCAGGTTGAAGAGGAACAATGCGGATTCCGTCCCTGGTCGTGGAACAACGGACCAGATCTTTACTCTGCAAGGATCCTGGAGGGAGCCTGGGAGTATGCCCAACCAGTCTACATGTGTTTTGTGGATCTGGAGAAGGCGTATGACCGGGTGCCCCGGGAGATACTGTGGGAGGTGCTGCGGGAGTATGGGGGTGAGGGGGTCCCTTCTCAGGGCCATCCACCTCTGTACGACCAAAGCGAGAGCTGTGTCCGGGTTCTCGGCAGTAAGTCGGACTCGTTTCAGGTGAGAGTTGGCCTCCGCCAGGGCTGCGCTTTGTCACCAATCCTGTTTGTAGTATTTATGGACAGGATATCGAGGCGTAGTCGGGGTGGAGAGGGGTTGCAGTTCGGTGGGCTGGGGATCTCATCGCTGCTTTTTTGCAGATGATGTGGTCCTGATGGCATCATCGGCCTGTGACCTTCAGCACTCACTGGATCGGTTCGCAGCCGAGTGTGAAGCGGCTGGGATGAGGATCAGCACCTCTAAATCGGAGGCCATGGTTCTCAGCAGGAAACCGATGGAGTGCCTTCTCCAGGTAGGGAATGAGTCCTTACCCCAAGTGAAGGAGTTCAAGTACCTTGGGGGTCTTGTTCGCGAGTGAGGGGACAATGGAGCGGGAGATTGGTCGGAGAATCGGCACAGCAGGTGCGGTATTACATTCAATTTATCGCACCGTTAGACGAAAAGAGAGCTGAGCCAGAAGGCAAAGCTCTCAATCTACCGGTCAGTTTTTGTTCCTACCCTCACCTATGGTCATGAAGGCTGGGTCATGACCGAAAGAACAAGATCCAGGGTACAAGCGGCCGAAATGGGTTTCCTCAGGAGGGTAGCTGGCGTCTCCCTTAGAGATAGGGTGAGAAGCTCAGTTATCCGTGAGGAGCTCGGAGTAGAGCCGCTGCTCCTTTGCGCCGAAAGGAGCCAGTTGAGGTGGTTCGGGCATCTGGTAAGGATGCCCCCTGGGCGCCTCCCTAGGGAGGTGTTCCAGGCACGTCCCAGCTGGGAGGAGGCCTCGGGGGAGACCCAGGACTAGGTGGAGGGATTATATCTCTAACCTGGCCTGGGAACGCCTCGGGATCCCCCAGTCGGAGCTGGTTAATGTGGCCCGGGAAAGGGAAGTTTGGGGTCCCCTGCTGGAGCTGCTACCCCCGCGACCCGACCCCGGATAAGCGGATGAAGATGGATGGATGGATGGATGGATGTTTTATGACAGTATATAAACACAGAGTTTACTGGTCTATTAAATTTCACATATATTTTATACAGACTGTGTACTAGAACAACATGAATCTACAGAAAGAGCTTGTGAAACTTGAACATGTGTGGGCTGCCAGTTGATATGGTTCCACAAGTAAACTCAAGAGGCCAACTAGATACATAACTGCTAGAATTCAAACCGGGCTAAATCCTGCAGAGAAGGACACACGGTCAGAGTTAAGATAACACACACAGACACACACATACACACGCACGCACGCACACACGCACTCGCACAAGCACACACACACACACACACACACACACACACACACACACACACACACACACACACACACACGTGTAGGTGTTGTTCTTTCCATTCTGATGTCCATGTCGTATATGTAAGATTGTACATTCGCACTCTGAAAATAAGGTGTGAAAACAAAAAGAAAGCACTCTCCCTTCCTCTATCTTACTTTCTGTCTCACTCGCATGTAATTTTATAATTTTATGTGAGTCTTTCATGGGTGCATGTTTTTTATGTCGTCTGTGAGCCCCTAAGAGAAGACAATTTTCTATCGTTGTGTGATAGACAATAAAGCTTTTTGAATATTGAATGTCCCTCTTGATTTGTTTGCCTCTGTCTGATGAGTTTCTGAAATAAATGAAGGAAAAGTTAGAAGATATCACCAGATCTAAACCTATGCCTTGTTAAAATGTAAGTGGTTCTAGTTTCCTGATGGCACACCAGCCATCTATCAACTGGATTAAATCTCAGCCATAGAGCCTTGTTTTACCTCAGGCTGTTCTCATGAACTATTCAAACATATAGCTACGAAAAGTAATGCACTGTAATTGGTATGTATTTATTGCTGTATGCACCACATTGACTGCTGCTGTATGAGACCACTGAGGTCCGTGTTGAAAGGAGGTCGGGGGCGATGGATGGGTAATAAAACATAGGGCTTTCAAGTGGGGGAACGGAGTTCATGTCCCAGGAGAAGTTCAGGTGAAAACACAAAACCTTCACCCAGGAAACGTGTATTCGTGTCCACAATCTTTTTTTTTATCTTAAAGGTGCAATATGTAATACTGACATCTAGCGTTTAAAATAGTTACTGTAGTCCAAATTCCTCCCCCGCCCCCTCCTCCCCAGAATCGAAGTTCACGGAAGTTGCCAGGCTGAGACCGCAGCATCCACAACATTGTTGCTAGACATGTTGTCTCACATGGCCAGACATTACTCCACAGCACAGCGGAGTAGCTAACGTTAGATGCTGGCTATATTGACAGTCATTATAGCCTGTGCTCACGTGGAGCTCTGTACCCAAATGACAGACAGACTTTTTCAGCTTAGAATTACGGTAGGAACCACTAAAAACACAACAACCTCGCTGTCCTCTCCACCCGACTGAAATACAGACTTTATTGGCTTAGAATTACGGCAACAATCGCTTAACACATGGCAAACTCACAGGCCTTTCTTCCCGATTTACGGCCCCCCTTTCTTGGCTTAAAATAACTCACTGTTGTCGGCTACGGCCACTGAACAGGCTGCACGCGGTAAACTGCCTGGTCCTCCGGTACCGTTAGCAGTTAGCAGGGTTAGCATGGCGGTGTTAGCCAGGACCAGTCAGGATCACTTTACTGGCTGTGTCTCAATTGTTTTTGCAAGTAACTGACTCGGGTACTCTAGCTTTATAATTCAATGTGAGTACACAAATGTTGAAATGACATAAAATGCCCAGCCCTTGTAGCCATGATAAATTAGCCTGAAGCTAATGCTTAGCTACCTGTTCAGGAGGAAATTAGCCAACTCTGCGTCCTTTTGGGCTCTAAGCTGTCTCCATCTTCCAAATACATCTCCAATATTTACCCGGGGTTTGTACGTCTCTGGTCACGCAACTGTTAGAAACATGCCGTTTTTTTAGGTCAGGTTGAATCTATCTCCGTTGATCCTGTTTGTTTGTTTGCTGTGTTCATGGCTGTACTAATGTTACAGCTGTAGCGCACTGGGTTTACGTTTTTACAGTTATATCTGGCAACCCGGCCTGGCTGTCAAACTGGGCAGTTGATAACAACACACAGGCCAAAACACAAACAGAAATTCCGTCACGGAACGGAAATTTCAATTTCAATTTCAAAAAATACTGGCATTGGCATTGTTAAGAAAGAAGAAGATAGTATTTCAACTTAGTATGTTTCCTTAATATCTGATAACGCATTGGGGTCAGTTTTGGATTTATTACAGTAAATATATTACATATTGGACCTTTAACTGGTCGTTTTGGTGTCTAAACTTAACTGACGTCGCCGCATGATGGTCACCTTTTGTCAGCTAAACTTAACTGTAACGACCATTAAACTTAAAACCGTCATGTGACCGGTTGTCACGTGATCCGCCGGTCATCACCATAACAAAAAATTTTTGTGCTTACGTTTTCATAGACAAACTATTCATGAGAATGCATTGTTTAAAGGGTATCTACCGTTTTTTTCAACCCTATTTTCCTATGTTTTTGTGTCAAACTATCTTTGACATTGGTCCAGTATTAAGCGAGATCGCTGCAGTTGGCTGTGGCGAAACAAGCTACAATGTAAGTTAATAGGGCATTTGTCCAGCTTGTATTTACATTACATTACTGTACATTACATGTCATTTAGCTGAAGCTTTTATCCAAAGCGACTTACAATTGCTTGAGGTGGCATGCCTCTGGAGCAACTACGGGTTAAGTGTCTTGCTCAGGGACACATTGGTTGATGTATCGCAGTGGGAATTGAACCCAGATCTCCCACACCAAAGGCATGTGTCATATCCACTTTTGCATCACCACCTCCACAAAAGTGCTCGTTTTGCCACTGAAAGGCTCAGATTAATATTCTAAGTGTCCTCACAACATTATGGAAAGGATCCCTACAGAGATAGACCTTTAAAACCTCTTTGAGACCTTTCTGTTTAACCAGAAACAGCTCTGATGTTGCTAACGCTAAACCCACCAGACTCCATTTAAAAAAGCAATACTTTTAGCGTGTATAGAGCCAGCATATTTTCACATGTAAGTAAACTATGTGTTTATTTCAACCAAAACTACAGTTGTGATGGTTGGAACAGTGGAAAGACGACCCAAAACTGCTTTTAATAGTTTGTTTCTGTCGACTTTGAATGAAGTGTATTTTACGATGCTAAAATTACTAATTTGGTGGATGTTTTTATGTTAAGGATCTGGGCGCCTGGGTAACGCCCATATATAGCAGTCTACTACTTGATGCAGCGGGTTCGATTCTGATCTGCGGCCCTTTGCTGCATTCCCCCTCTCTCTCCCTTTTCATGTCTTCAGCTGTCCTCTATAAATAAAGGCCTAAAAATGCCCCAAAAAAAACAATCTTTAAAAAAAGGATCTTACTCTTCAACAGAAAGGTCGACCTCCTTAGAAATCCTTTCCATAATGTTGTCAGACCCTTAGAATATTAATCTGAGCCTGTCAGCGGCAAATACAAGCTGGGCAATTGCCCTATTAACTTACATTGTAGCTTGTTTCTCCGCTGCTGACTGCAGCGATCTTGCTTAATACTGGACCAGTATTAGACACAAAAACATAGGACAATAGAGTCCAGGATGAAAAAAGTAGTTACCCTTTAATGAGGACAACTAGGTAAACATAAAATTAACATGATGATATATTTTCAATGCCCTGTACACATTTTGTACGCATCAGCGCATTTTACTTGTATGTGGGTGAGGTAAGTGTGAATAATGTCTCAGACGTCCCCTCTTAGCTGACTGGTGACTCAGGGTGATGTAGGTGCTCTTTGAAGGTTACCTGTCTTATGTGCATGCTGGTATCGCAGGTCAAAGGCCGTGCAGAGGTCAGGTCGTTGCTGCCCAGCACTGTGGAGATGATTCCATTACGATCCACTTTCCTGATCATAGTCCCGTCCACAAAGTAGATCAACCCGTTTCTATCAACTGCAATCCCTGTAGGGAACAGAAACAAAGAACACAGACACACACACACACACACACACACACACACACACACACACACACACACACAATTTAATATATCGTTGTCCTGTTGATTATTAATACATTGACCCCAGGATTCAAAGGAGAAAATGAAGCTGAGGTAATTCTCCTATGTGGGAGTCAGGATAACGCTGCAGCAGATAAAAGGAGACAGTAAAGTGAAGAAAAAACATAAAGAACATATAGAGCCTGAGTGTATTCAAGCAACATCAGCCGAGAGTAATATATGAATGACAACTGTCGGAAGTACCATATAGATGAGCAAAAAAATTGCATATCACAAAATATGTACATATAGAACGAATCAACATCAACTTCTGAAAATGTTTAAATATATATATCTGGTCCATGCCTGAAGCCTAACACGGTAACCACTGCTGAGAGGCAAATTGTTTTCTTTTTCAACCTTGAACAGATTCTGTAAATGATACATCGGTCGACTTGAGTTTATATCCCCCCTCAAGCAGGAAAAACATTCATAATTCTAACAGGATCATGAAAAACAGCATCCGGTAACACTTTATAACAGTGGTACATGAATTATCATGAATTCATGCAAACTACATGCATGACAAAGCATGAATTCATTCATGTAGTACTTCACAAACTATCAGTAATGTACGAGGATTAATAGTATCTCATTCATGACTTTAATGCAGGAACAATACGTTAATTCATGCATCAATTAAGGTTTTTGAATCATCATAACTTCGGATTTATTAAAGACGATTCAAAAAAACTGAACATTCCCAGCAGTTTACATATGTTCTTAAAAAAATGGAATTGTTGTTGTCATTGTTAACTAAATATTAGTTCTTCACAACTTCATCATGTTTTTGGCCCTTCAAATAAAGAGCTGACCTGGTCCATCTTTAACATTGATAAATAAGATATGATTATGAAGCAGTGCGTCACCTAATTTTCTCATCAACAAGGGCAATCAGTAGACAAGGTGCTCACAACTATTCAGAAAGGCTAGCCTGTTGTTTGAACATTTGAACTGCTATGAATGAATGAGGCCCATGAACTGTATTTAACATGTACTTTAATCTTATAATCAGTATTAAGAATCAAGTTAATTGTTTGAGTGGGACTAAACATATTCCTAAAACAGGGTAAGACATGGGTGTACTTTAGGTTCTTTTTATGTTTTTATTTTGTTATTTTGTTTTTATACAGGGATTTTTGGATTAACTTAGAATACGTTCTCATAACACGGTCTCACGGCAGTGCGTGAAATTGTGACGTTATTTTTAATCTATTGATTCGTGTACAAGGACGCCTTTTTCTCGTTTTTTTTTTGTGGTGGCCACCATGAAATGGGAACCATCTATACGGAGGTTGGGTTTAGGAAAAGATGAACGGGGAAACAACACGCCACCCGCGGGCCACGATCCCCGGTCTGCTGGGTGAAAGTCCTGTGTTGTTTGACCCATCTACCACCCCAACCAATGTCCTTACGCAGATTTTCGGCATTTCATACTACTCGCTACCGTAGTCGTGCTGTGATCACGAAATATGCTTCCCATTGAAATACATTAGTTTACATTTTTGTACTGGAACCACCATAAAAAAATTTGAAAAACGTGCCCGTGTACATTAAATAATACATTAAAAAGAACAATAATGTAGATTAAATTATGTGACCATTTCACGAAATGCCGTGAGAATTGGTTGGTTCTTATCAAGATTTGGAGCAGTCTTGAGAATCCTCCTCAGCAACTATGGTTATGAACAGGCTTGAATAATAACCACCTACCTTATTATTTATTAGGTGCTTATTTTAGCGTAATCTTAGTTTATCTATTAAGTGCTTTTATTTACAAGCTTATAATTCTAACGTCTGCTGTCTTGCACTGATTTATTTATTAACTAGTGGATGCGTGAAACACTATTTCAGCATAAAAATGACAAATAAAGTAATCTCCCTGTATTTTTTTTCTTGTGTTTGTGTGTGTACCTTTAGGTCCCAGTAGCTGTGCCTCTGTAGCTTTTCTTCCATCTCCACATCGGGCTTCATCAAATGGAGGACATTGTTCCCCTGTACCAGCCACAACTTCTCCATTACCTGAACGCACACATCATCATTTATTGCAAAAGTCCCAATTCAATTCAATTCAATGGGGCTTTAATGGCATGGATGCTTCAATAACAATGTTGCCAAAGCATCAATATACAATTTGTCCAAATATTCCAATAGAACACAGAAACCGTAATATGAACAACGCTCTCTCTTTTGCTGCTATATTATAAGAATGACAATTGGAGTAGATGTGTGTGTGTGTGTGAGTACATTGGATTGACAATTGAAAAAAAGTGATTGCTTTACCAACATGGTGTTTTACTGGGTAAATGAAGTGCACGCTTACTGATGAGGTCACGGGCACCGCTGAGCATCTTGGGTCGGTAGATTCGTCGAGAGTTCGTGTCCGACACATACAGCTGCCCTGTGACCGGGTCGGTGGCTAGATAGTAACGGTGAGCAGGGTTGTTGCTATGGAGGGTAGTGACAGACGAAAGGGGAGGGAGGGGAACAAACAAGATAGAAACCAGAAAGAATTGGTCTAGTCGTGCTGGATCTTTAACAACATCAAGACTTCAGTGTTCAAACACATCAACATTTAAAAAAAATACACCCGGTTTAGAACACAGACACTAAAATCAGGCCTTTAAAGTGACAAGCTGCCATAAAGTGTTTGGCTTTAACAATTTAACAAATGGTTTAAAAGCTTACAATGAAATCAACAGAGTGGATTTAAAATGTGGTTCCAGCGTCATTACGATGGAAATGAAAGAGACTTTCTACAGCTAATGATAATGAAGAAGTAATGAATAAAAG
Organism: Sander vitreus; assembly: GCF_031162955.1. Lineage (NCBI taxonomy): Eukaryota > Metazoa > Chordata > Actinopteri > Perciformes > Percidae > Sander > Sander vitreus. Next base: position 35,930,948 of record NC_135856.1, read on the forward strand.
GAGTAGATGAACTGAAAGAAAATAAACTGGTGTTAATTTACTTCCAGTGGAGTACCAGGTGGTTGGTGGGTGTATGTGTGTGTGTGTGTGTGTGTGTGTGTGTGTGTGTGCGTGTGTGTGTGTGTGTGTGTGTGTGTGTGTGTGTGTGTGTGTTTGTTGACAGTAGGTTGGTGTGATGGGCCTTCACTTGCTTGTGAGTCTGTGACACACTCTTAATGATGCCTGCCACACAGTCATGTAATATCCATCACACACGCACACACGCACACACACACACACACACACACACACACACACACACACACACACACGCACGCACACACAACAAGTATGTGTACATGTGCACTGGCCTCTAGCCATACGTCTCAGTGGTTGGTGATAATCAGCAGATGATCACAGGCTGTTAATTAAGACAGCTAAAAATAGACAGGCTGTGTGAGACAAAGACATCCTGTACTTAAAGGGCCCAGACGTGCTGATAAGCATGCCCTTTGGTTTCCATTTAACCTTTATTGAAGCAAAAAAAATGCCCGTTAAGATTGAAACACTTCCAAAATTCAGGATAGTTAGCACCACAGACAAAACCATGGAATCCATCAGCCTACACAACAGAAAAGGGAGAAGTAGTAAGGAGTGATGGATGAGGAAATGATTGGAAAGGAGGAAAGGATACAGATCCCAGGACAAGAGGAAGACCGAGGGAGGGAATACATGACTAAGGGAGAAAAGAAAAATGTGAAGGAAATAAATCAAGAATAAGAAAAAGAAAGAGACAAAAAGGGAAGGGAAGTATGGCTGTAAAAGGTAAGAAAAAGATAAATGTAGTCAATGAGAAAAGGCGAGACAAGAGAGAGGATAATGAAATAAAAAACAAATGAAACAGAACTGTTAAAATGGTGTTAATAAGTAAACATGAAGGAAGGGCAGACGTTTAAAAAAAGCTCAGTGACATGACTAGTCCTCCCGAGAGGATATTGTGTTTAATTAAAAAGTGAAATTTAATTGAAACTACATTTGGATGCGTAAAAAAAAAAATTAAATCCAATCATCGTGTCTTGTCAGTGGCAAAGAAGCCCCAGGTATGGTGTTGCTCTGTATGTGTATGAAGAGATATAGAAGAAAACTAATAACTAGGTTGAGCTTCATTTTTAAAAGGGAGGAAAGAGAAAAAGAGAGGATAACACAGAGCAGCGAATCCTAATGTATCAGCATCAATCACAGAGATGGGGTAGATAGGTATAGGAAGCTGGACCCATGGGCGTAAATCTCATCTAACTGTTGGGGGGGAACAATAATCATAACATAACTCAAACAATACAGCCAAAATTATACAGTTGTAGAGGATATGTGTAGTTGTGGAACTCCAGTAATTCGGCTGACATGGCTTTTTTATCCACTTCAAACATCAGATGAAGTGATTCTTGTCAGTTAAACAGATGATGCTGAACTGAGAACTGAACCCCCAAGCAAAAAAGCTAGCTAACTAGCCAGCCGGCTCATTTTCTGTAACCAGTGAAAGCATGTTGGGTGGAATTAGCAAGTTAGCTAACTAACCACCTAACAAGCTATTAAACAAGCTACCAAACAAGCTAGGTAACTATATTACTAACTATATTCGCTAACATAGGGGATTCATGGAAAAATCATCGTTTTTTTGATAAAGACTACTTTATAATGAATTAAAATGGCACAGTATCATCTGTATTATTGAAAAAAATGACTTCATCTGATGTTCAAAGTGAATAAACTAGCCATGTCTAATTACTGGAGTCCCACAACTAACGTCACTGAGTGATTCAAATTTAGTTTTCTCGCACCCAGCGCTGTCTTTCTTAACAGCGCTGCTCCCACGGTAGCAGGTAGTGGACCAAACCATTATGAGGCAAGGAAGGGGTGGCTCAAGATGTTTTTAAGCTTCATTTGTATAGCATTTGTCATGCACTCATATCTGTTCATAATACAGATATTAGTGGTGGACGAGCAACAAGTCAAAATACATTGTTTCCCTTTGCCCTCTAGACCTACATATAGAAGCGTTTTAGATCTAACACCCCTATCATCAGGGCAACATCATTTGTCAGTGCCTTGGTTTAGTTAGATTTAGGCACAAAGATGTTTAGGTTTTGGCTTCAGGGAACAATCATGGTCATGATTTGAAAAAAGGGAAACAATCTGCAGTGTCCTGTGTTTAAGGCCAATTACTTTTTGACCCATCCATCCACGCAGACCTTCTTTGTACACAGACTTTGTTGCCCTCCTTTGCCTCCATACCAAGGCTGCTAGTCACTTTGGTCATTGGTCACGTGTCATTTTGGTTCACTTGCTTAAACTGCTGCTGTCGTACTTCTTCAGAGGACAGTCTCTGGAACATCGGTGGCAACCTATGACACACGTGCCAGCTTCGGCATGCACAGCCATTTTCAGTGGCATGTGAGAAAGCAAAAACTATACTACAACAGTGACACAGATTCAACTTTGTTACATGTTACATTTAGTCTGGTCCCATAATTGCAAATTGCTAAATTAGGTTAGTGACGAAACAATTAAACAAGCATGATGAATTCATGTTGACGTGATAATATTGGCGTTTTTCCATTACATGGTACCTGCCTGCTCGACTTGCCTCGACTTTTTGGGTTTTCCATTATGAAAAAAAGTCCCTGGTACTTTTTTTAGTACCACCACTGTCGAGGTTCCAAGCGAGCTGACGCAATACCAGAAGGTGACATGAAAACCTGCAGACTACTGATTGGTCAGAGAGAATCGTCACTAATCACTGCGTCATCATTGCTAGCGACAGACGGGGGTGTCCTGAACAAATGCGCCATTATTAAATAGTTTAGCCAGCGGTGGTTTTTTTTGCGGCTTCCAGCTTCTTTTGAAACTAAATGTGTCGTCTGCCAAACACCCACATGCCGAGAATCAAAAACAACACACCTTCCACGTTCTGTGTGTGTGTGTGTGTGTGTGTGTCGCGTTAGGTCACGGTTTCCTGTAAGGACCATATGTCGCGCCACATATATAATATATAATCGTGCCACACCAACCTGCAAGCAACACGGTGAGCAGATCTAGCAATTTCTAAATGACGCATGTGAAAAACCTTCAAAGATGAGTGTGATAAGCTGAGTCAATCAAAAGGGCAGTGTTGATGAACTGCCAAATAAAGACACCATCATATCCAGGATTAAGGACTTGCAGCCTCTCAGCAAGCAACTGTTTAAAAGTGCATTACTGAAATTGCATCAATGTGCACATCCTGCAAACTGTTGCACTGACAAATGCACTGATGTTCAGTGTGGTTGTGGATGAAAGTGTAGGCAGCAATACCATCCCACATTTGACGATTGTTTCAAGAGACAGCGACAGAAAAGAGATACAAGGGGAACGTTGTTGCTTGAGGCCCATGAACAGCACCACTAAAGGGGATGTGCTTTGACCGAGCACTTTGACAGCAGAGTAGTCGCCATCATGAAAATATTTGCTATACCTGTATCTCTCTCTCTCTCTCCCCACCAATAGCCTGGGTCTGTCCTAGGTTTCTGCCTGGTAAAAGGACGCTTTTTCCTCGCTGCTTGCTCTTGGGGGTAATTGTTGGTTCCCTGTAAATTATAGAGAGTGGTCCAGACCTACTCTAGTAATTACCACAGTTGGTGGCCCAGGTGACAACAACTGAACATCAGACAAGTCACTCTGTCATATAACTTCACTTTATTATTCACCAGGAAAACTTGTGTGCAAATGATCGTACCTCTGTAATGGACACTGTAGCTAAAATTGTTAATCTTCTCGTTGCTCGCTCCTCACTCACTCAATCACCGGCAGTTTAATTCTCTCCTGGAGGAGATGATGTGGCTTACAAAGATTTGCCTCCCCACTGCCTGTTAGGTGACTCACTGGTTTGGGAGCGATTTGTGGAGTGCATTGATGTGATCAAAGCCACTGTGAATGAGAAGGAGCTGGACTAGCCTGAGTTGGAGGATGAGAAATGGCTTGCGTTCCTCACCGACATCACAGGACGTCTCAACACACTGAACCTGCAGCTGGAAGGCGCATGCCAAACCACGCAAGCTCTGTCTGATGCATTGAACGCATGTCTGTTGAGAGTGAAGGCCTTATCCTGTGATAATCAAACTGGAGCCTTTCACTTCTTCAGACACCAGAGGGAGATGTCATCATCCGAGCGTGTCAACTCTGACGACATCAGAGGGCTCATTCAAGAACTTGAGACAGAACTCTCCACCAGATTCCAAGATTTTCAGCAGTACGGGCCAGTGTTTTCTTTTTTGGTCAACCCAGAAGACTTTCTGGCTTGGATCATATTAAAATGGATTGGGATGGAGGTCAAGCAGGATATTTCTTTATATAGGCCTAATTGTGGTACTGATACTGGGGCAGGGCCATCACAGGAAAGAAGGAAATTAAACAAAGAACAACTAAAAGGTAAAAAGGAAAGGGAAAGAGAAGACAACGGGCGATAACGCGAGTCAATTTAGGTCGGGCTTTCAACAGATTACGGGATTGTAAATGATTCCAAACCCACCCTGAATTGGCCTTCAGGTATGTAATATGTATATTTCATTCATAAAATATACGCGTACGTTACAATGTGCGATGTGGCTGTACGTCAGTAGCCGACATTAAATTACATACCCCTTCTATTTAGCGTTATATTCCTTTTACTCCTTGTTTGTGTTGGCCTACTATTTTCTTTTCCCTTATGTCCCCATGTAACGTTACTTGTGTAAAGTGTCCGTGGGTTTAATGAAATGTGCTGTATTAATCTAAGTTATTATGATATTGCTACAACAAACTCTTAATGCTTTGGCTCGTGACAGTGACAGTGATAACGTTACCCGGTTTAGCTCACGATACATCCAAAGTAGGCTAAGTTACTGGAAATGCAACAATGCATCTGTACCGTATTCTCTTATTGTAAATGAATGATTTTCTGTCTGAGCAAAACATTCATAGACCTCCCCGTAACGCTAACTCAGTAATCTACAGTAGATAATACAGCAGCGTAAAGAAAAGACCTTTATGACAGCAGGTGTGGTAAAAACACTTCCACTTTTGTCCAAAGGGGCCGCTCAACACAAACTGAAAGTTACATATAGCCACTTTAAAGTAGCAAAAACAAAAGTATTAACACATGCAAAAAAAGACCCACTATTACACTCGTATGTACAGTATTTTATATCATTGTTTTATTTGTATTAGTATTTTATTGCTGATGCCTTGAGGAAGCCTTTAAACGTTGCAGCTGCTCGAGGTGGAGCAAAGTTAAACTACTTTGTATACTGGCGGTACATCTTTAATATATCAGAACTGCTTCTAATGTGTGATTACTTATTTTTTAGTATTGATATTGTTATAATTGTTTTGTTACTTTTCCACTACATGCAAGTCTGCCGTCAAAGAATTTACAGTGCTCTTCCACACAATGGATTCTGCAATCTAGATTACGCAAAGAGAGGAGTTTTGTTCCAAACTACCTAATCACCACAATGTCCTTTAATTATTAATGGAATGTATCATTTTTCATCTTTAAGTGAAAGTTAACATGCATAAAGGCTAATTGGTTGCTGCCTTAAATGTATGAAATCTTTCACGGCTATGAATTAGGGTGGTCCTGATGCACACCCTGCTATGCCCTGTTACACCCTGCTACGCTCTGCGGTGCCCTGCAGCGTCCTGCTACCCTCTGCGGTGCCCTGCTACGTCCTGCTAAGCTCTGATGTGCCCTGCTACGTCCTGTAACGCCCTGCAGTGCCCTGCTATGTCATTAACTACTACAACTACTATTTCTAGTCACTGTTCCATTATCTTTATTGTGACTATTATTGCCACTATTCATCACACCCCCAACCGGCACCGTCAGACACCACCCACCAAGAGCATGGGTCTGTCCGAGGTTTCTTCCTAAAAGGGAGTTTTTCCTCACCACTGTCGCACTAAATGCTTGCTCTTGGGGGATTTACTAGAATTGTTGGGTCTTTGTATGTTATAGAGTGTGGTCTAGATCTACTGCATTTGTAAAATGTCTCGAGATAACTCTTGTTATGATTTGATACTATAAATAAAATTGACTTGAATTGAATCACCTTGCATGGGCTTGAAAAGGACAGTGAGTTTGGGGCTGGGTTGAGAGAGGGATAAAGAGAGTGAGATATAAAACAAAACAAAAAATTAGGAAGGCCAGTAACCACGGCCAACATCTTAACCCCCCCTCCCTTATCTCTCCTTGCTAGGGGCTGCTGTTACTGCATGACTTCATCTGAGCTGACAGCAGAAAAATAGGCTCGATTTTGTGTGAACACTTGTCAAGATTAGAGAGCGAAAAAGGATGAGGCCGAGGGACAGGCAAAAGAAACAAGCATAAAACCAGATGAGGGGGTCTGATTTGATGGGAAAAAACATCAAGGCTAGATAAAAAAGAGAGAAAGTTCTCTGCGCTTCTGCAGACCACAAGGACAAAAACGGTATAAAGTAATAAAAAATAGCCGGTGCAACACAGATGTCTACTTACTTGATAGTTTTATTACTTGGGGTGCAAAACAGTGACTAACGTTTCGATGTAGAGTTACATCTTCATCAGAGTCCTTAACATCAAGGCTACTTCTTCCCTAATTCTTTGTTCTCTGTGCCTCATTCTGCCCTGTTGTCATATTTCAACGTTACTGATTAGCAACTGAATGGATAATTCAAAGATTTCATAAGTTACTTTGATGAGTACAATGTGAGCATGAAAGCCGAAACAATGAAAAATAAGACCCAAGTTGAAATGAACCCAATATATCCCTGCATGTATGAAGCTTTTTCTTCTTCATTCAGGAAGACTTCTTTCATTCTCTCTCTCTCTGTCCCAACCTAATCAGCTGACTCTGGCCGTTCACTCTTTCAGTTAAACCAACCAGATTTTGCCACGATCTCCGTGAGCTATGGCGTTGTTGTTATTTAAATCTGTTCTCTCTGCTGCTGTCAGTTTTCATTTCAGGCAAAATCGATGCGACTCTCCTCCACCCCATTCACCTCCAGTTCTCATCATTCCCAGCGCTCCATCATCAGAAGCCCTATGAACATCTATCCAGATGTTCAGGCTCTTCCTTTATCCCTTCAACACCACCACCAGGGTCTAGACTCCATCGGGTATTCCTGTATATCCAGGGTGCGATTTGCCGGGGGGCATGCGTGGGATTTCCCCCTTTCTGGTCTACATATCCCTGCCTCTGCTGAATTCATTTTATTCCCGGTGGGGACAAAATGTATCCCCCTACCTCAAAGTGATCAATGCTACTTCACCGATTGACCATTATATACCTAAAATAGAAGTATTTTAAACTAAGTTAAGCGCTGTAATGTGAATAGTGCCATAGAACGATACAATCTGAGCAGCAGTTGCTGGTTGTATTTAGCCGCTACAGAGCTCCGGGACACCGGCTACCAGCGGCAGTTGTTTAGCCGCCAATAGGTGACAGTTAAGTTTAGGCACCAAAACGACTCGTTAAGTTTAGGAAAAAGATCATGGTTTGGTTATAACATTCACAAGGAATGAATGAGCGTTTCAAGGGGTGAAAGTATTTTGTTTCCGTCGTGACGTGAACTTGGCTCTCCGGTTTGAAAGCGCTGTATTTTCCATTGACTATTGAAGTGCATACTGAAGTGTTACTACATCCATGGTATTGGAAAGGGGGGATTTCATTCTTGCACGTTTTGTTTTGTTGTGCATGATCAAAAAACATCCCCCCCATCTGCTTGTTTCCCAAATCGCACCCTGTGTATATCCATGGCCTCTTTATCCCATATAAATGTAACATGGCAATGGAGTCTAATCGCCAAAGACTCTCAACAAATCAAGCTATTATGCACCATGTTAATTAAACTTATTTCACTCTTAAATGAAGTCTCTCCTGATGGAAATTTACAAAGTGGTGTCGAGGCCATCTGTCTGGTTGCACATCATCTGTTTATCTGACCTATGTGACAGTTTCCTCTTTCCTACATGATACAATCTGCAGCTTTAAAGCATTACTGGACTTCAGGAAGATATTATATATGCAGAGAGATAGCTTGCTAACAGCTTGATCCAGCTCACTGTCTCCTTGATGCACTGAGACCTTGGGCTAAGGACTGCATATAGTAAGTCCTGAAAGCTGCCAGGAATGAGCAACAGTGATCGTTTTAATTGAAAAGGAGGAGAGAAGGACAAAAGAAATGTTCAGACTAGAGTCTGGTGCATAAGCAGCATATATGGACAGTGGGATGAAAAGAAGGTTAAAGGTCGAAAAGGATTAGTCACTCTTACCTATGCCTGAAATCTTTGTTTCTTTAATACAGTGCAAGCAAAGGAAAGAAAACAGGAGAAACAAGAGTTAGTACAGACGAAAACCACCAGAAGAAACAGCTACTGAAAAAAAGTTAGAAGTGGAAGTCAATTTTAGAATTTGAGTCGTGCATCACAGAAGTCAACAGGAAAAAGATTTCAGTTGTCTATTAGACAAGGAGTTTTTGAGAGATGAGCACTCAAGAGTGTGACAGAAGCATGTTTCTAAATTAAGAGCACTAAACAAGTGATCTTTTATCTTTTAGCACTTTGGCTGAAGAGCAAGTACTTAAATGTAAATGACTGTAGTGGCAAAGTGTCCAATCTGGCTCTTCATCTATCTCTCTCTTCCTTTATGTTTTCAAGTTCTGTTCAAAGTCATCCAAGACCAATGATGTGGAGTTGAACAGTTGAGTGCAAGAAGGAAAGATGCCCAGAAAGGTTGAGGCAGATTTATTCAGATGCTAGGTTTTAATTACAAACCAAGGACTCTCAAGTCATTCAGTTCATTTTTACGAATATTTTCTACCTATCATATCTACCATCATTCATGCATTTGCAATGGCCCTGAGAAACCTGGATGAAATGGTTTTGGCAAAGCTTTACTGTTAAATGGATCAAGAGTTCTCTGAGTGAGACCTTTATGTCTGTGACACTAGGGGATGTATTCTCTGGATTAAATTCAGATCCCCGATCTGGCAACAGCAGCCATCCTCCTCTCCCCTCTTACCTCAGCTCCATGACACTGGTAACATTCCCAGAGGGGAAGATCCTCCTGATGTAGTTGAAGTCTCCAACGAAGACGCTGCCATCTGCTCCGCAGGCCAGAGCCAGGGGCGCCAGCAGCTTGTTGCCCTCCGCCTGCCCATTACAGCTGGGACAGGAGATGCTGCGGCGACGTCCGTTTCCTGGGGTAGGATGTTGAATCAATTTTTAACGAATGAACATTTAATGTCTGCTCTTTCCACAAAACAGACTCAGCAGTTGGGAGCTTATTTCATATTAATTTGATCTAGATAGGCTGTTGAACTGTTGTGGATCAAGAATTTATTTAACAATGTCAAGTCAAAGAAAGACTTAAAAATGTGGGATAGATGCCCTGTCCACCATTATTAAAAACAACATTGAATACACCATTAGCTTACGAGGTGCAATTGAAGGCACCATTAAGTCCCATCGGTGTTGTTTCTCCGACAACTCCGACTCCGACAGTGGCCATGGTGTTGCTAGTGTAAGATGAGATTTATCTTGTGACTATTTAGTTAACTGACCTTTTTAGGGTTACTGAAATAAATCACATATTTCCATTAATTGTAGCTTCATAGTGTATTCTGTTCCTTAAGTTAACAAGGGAGCTATCTAACATGTTATACCCTGCCTGTAATTCAGTAACCGTTATGTTGGTGGAGGGATATGATGTTGAGATGATGAAGCACGTTTTTTTGAGTCTTGAGTTGTCCTACGCTTGAAGAGTGTCATTAAAGTGGACCAAGTTACACAGTCGAAGCGGTCTCCGTGCTCTTACTCTACCCACAGCCCGAAAGTACTTATATTTAATAACGACGAGTTAATAACGCTAACAATAACTAGCGTTACACTAGTCTACTCTGTG